>NW_009954311.1:1071815-1135234 GCF_000747805.2 Chaetura pelagica | reverse complement strand
GAATGCCTGGATAGCAAACAAGATGCTTGTTCCAAAATCACTTTTTCAATTGATTTATTTTCTTTATTTGGTTAGAATGTTCCTAACAGTCCATAATGTTGCTTAACTATGAGTAATTTATGGCCAGATAATGCCATAATGGTAAAACAATTGCTGTGTAGTACATAATAGCTGGATTAGTAAAAGCAGATACCACTGAAGCAGCTAGAGCACAATCTCTTATTCCATGAAGTGCAGCTCTGCCCTGGATTCTGCCAGACAGTTTATTGACCTCCACTTAATTTCCCTCCCCAGTGGCTGTTTCTATTTTAGCTTGCACACTGGGATCCAGTAGAGACAGTGGGAATCAGAGCGAAGTTTCAACCCTGGCATTACAGTGGCGTAACTAGGTGGGTTTATGGCCAATATATTAAAGAAAACATTGGGTAATTTTTGCATTGTCAAACAATAATTATTGTGAGAAAAGAATTTCTACAGATTTGTTTCCAGTAGTCTCTTTGCCTCCTGGTGAATGTGAATTTGTAGACAAGTGCAGAATAGCCCTTTGCTGGAGGTGAGCTAATGCTGAGACAGTGACTTTGAGCACACTGGATAGACCCACAGAAAAATATTTCTGTCATCAGGAATGACTGGACACTCTTTTCTCCCAGTGCTTTCAGTATGAGTATCTCTGAAGTGACATGGGAAAAGCAATTGCAAAGCAAGTAGAGAAACCTTTATGTAAATTACCAGCCTGCTTTAATAATAGTTAAAAACAACTGATGCCTCTCTCTCATTTGTTAAAGCATTTGCACACATACTCAATCATCATCATGCAATTAGACATTCTGAAATCAATGGCTTAATGGTAAGGACATCATTAAATGTTGTGTTTTGCTGAGGTTTAATAGCCCAGCTAGATTTTTTGTGTGGCTGTTTCCAAAGAGTGGTTTGTGGACATCATCCAGGCAGATTTCCCCTCAGCAGTGTGCTTTGAATTGACCTGATCTCAGAGGGAATGAATGTTACCTGGGGAAAGATGGAGCTCATCACTGTTTGCACAAATGGTGTTGATGCATGTAGGAACAGGTAGTGTTGCCCAAGAAAGAAGATAACAGGCAACTAGGAAATGTACAGAGTAACTATTGTAATCATCAGAGACCTGTGAGTCTGAATGTATCTGAGGCAGAAGGAAGAGTAAAGGAAGGAAAATAGAGTTGGAAAGCAGATGAGGAGATTGTGGTGGGATCACCTGATGAATCAAGGCATAGACCTACTGACTGCAGATGTCTATCACAGAGGAATGAAACAACACTCAAATGATGCAACCTTTGGAATGTGTCACATCACTGAACAAACTCAGTCAGACTGCTTTCTGTCACTGAGGCTTTCTTTTCAGCTGTCAGCAAAAATTATATGGTCAAAATGAAAAATAAGGTAAAGTACTGAGTAGAGTTTAATATTCACACATTTCAATAAATGGTTATCAATAGGGATTAAATTCTTGCTGAAAGTTTCAGATTTTACGTCCTAAATTTTAAGATTTCTCCTGGGTGCCTTGTCCTGGAGGCAAAGGGCAGTAACTCAGGGAATTGTGGCTGGTGAGTAAGAGCAAGAGAATCAAGCTGCTTTCATCAGCTTGCCTACATTTCATCAGGCCATTTTGGCTGGAAAAGCCTGAGCTTATGGATCCCGATGTCATGGGTCCCCAAGGCACAGTTGTCACTTGGAGAAAGCACAAGAGAGAGAACTATTTCCAAATGTTCTATAGAAACCCATCTGTCTGACCAACACAAAAAATGCCAGGCCCTGAGTATGTGGCCCCAAAATGGATCTGAAATTAGATGCAGAAGCAGGGCTTTAGCTGATCTGCAGCTCAGCAACAGCAGAGCAACATCCATGCAGCCAGAAGATGTGTTTATTATGCTACTGGTCACAGCTCATGATGGTGGGACAAATGAATCCCACAATGTTGCCCTTCCACTCTGCACATGAACTGCACTCTGAGCCCCTGGACTGGCTACTTCGAATTGGGAAGATGCCATATGACCCTAAATGCCTTATATAATTTATATAGTAGAATGTCTTTTTTTCTTAAGAATCCATATTTTTAGGTTGTGTCAGAAACTTAGAAGGACAGAGTTCAAAACCAATCCCTCAGATTCATAAATAGCAGATAAAAGCTGCTCTGCTTCTGGAGCTGCAATTTCAATGCCCTCTCTTCAACCTCTGTGCATGTTAATTATGCCTGTGGCTCCAACCTTGCCACTTTGAGAGGCTGCAGCCTGCAGTCCTGCCAAACAGAAGACTGGAAGATGAAGCCCTCTGTGTGCTGGAGTCAGTAAAGGAGGAAACATTCATCAGCAAGTAAAGGTAAAAAATAATGTCTTAGCTAGGTGTTGACAGCAAATCATGTTCCTCAAAGCAGTTAAGGAAAACAGATTCTTTACAGGCTTCTCCTATGAGATGCTAGGGTGACTTCAGAACAGTGGAATGGATAGGAGCCCCTATGCACAATGACCATCCAGATTACAACTGTCAAGGATGTGTCTTCCCTTAAAATTCTGTTATATGTGGCAGCAGGGCTCTTGACTGTACAAGTGCTCCACTTACGGCTCTGATACACTCTTTTTCTTTTTGGAATACACTGCAGTCTCACTGAATGGGTGGGAGTCCTTTGCCTACAGAAGTCTTGTCATTTTAAGTCTTCGTATTTGAGGTGATACATGGAGAAAAGTTGTCTAGTCAAACCTGATGTTTCTTTCACATTTTTAGCAACTCTGTTTTTGGGATAGGTTTCTGCACTTTTCCTAACTATGGGTAAGAAGAAGCCATCAGAGGTGGGTAAGAGGGAGGGAAGCCTTTTGGGGCTACATGCCAAGCTCCAGGATGCTCAGTGAGGTAATGCTGTTTTCCCTTGACATCCTTACCCCAAAGAAGAAGGCACCCCTAAATCTGGGGAGAAAATAAATGTGTTCTTACTATCTCTGGTGTGCTGCAACTTGTCTGCCAAGCTTAGGTCATTTTATAGGTTTATCCTAAAGGGTTTCTTGTTTTGGAGGGCAGCTCTGACAAATCAGATCTCTGTCAGTGTTTAATGTTGTGAATGGCATTGCAAACACAAACCTTTATTACAAGAAGGATGAAGCACATTTAAACCTTCTGATTATCCTCTTTAAATATCAAGTTCTCTACCTATAGATCCAACTACTCATTAGAGAAGGGCTGGTCTGCAGACATGGATGCACACAGACAAAATCTCTGTCTGCTCTGAGTCACCACAGCCTACAGGGCCACATTGGCCTCTCACTTTTTAATGCAGGTTGAAGTTCAAGGCCAGGTTGGATGAGGTTTGGAGCAACCTGGTCTAATGGGAAGTGTCACTGCCCATGCAGGGGATTTGGAACTATATGATCTTTAAGGTCCCTTCCAACCCAAACCATTTCATGATTCAAAGAAATATGCCTGGAATACATGAACAGAAGGGAGGATGAAGTCAGATAATAGCTCTAACAAGAAAACACATCACTCTGCCATAATTAAGCTACATTCATGCTATGAGGAAATCTTTTGACTGGTGCCTTGATCTCTAAGGTAGCCACTTGGACACTGGGGCTTCTTACCAGTAGACCATTGGATCCATGGACTGTGACACATCGGGAGAAAGTATGATGGATGGAGACATCCTTCACGTATGTTGGGGGTTTGTAGCCTCCTCTCTCATCCACATCTCCAGCCATATGGAAGTGAATTGGGTAATGTCCCATCGTCTGCTGGCCCATGTATTTCAATTCTAGACCTTCAATATGGGTAGCCTTAAAATGAAGACCAATCTGGAGAACAACAGAGCATCAGTTAAGTATTATAAGACTGTTGAGGGCAAGGAGGGGGGAGGACAGGGATAGGAAAAGTTGTACCATATCTGCTAGAGAGATTTACTATGTGGAAGGGAGTGTATGGATGTGAGGGAAGAGGAGTCAGGGTGGATAAGAGGGTCAAAGTTGCTCTTTGATCTCACCACTGGTGCCATAGCCACATCTGATTTAATTTTAGAAGGAAAACCACTTGCATTTAATGTTTTCCATGAGTTTGAGTCAGCTGGGCTCAAATCAAACTTCCAGGGCTGAACACCACCAGAATCTGCAGAAAACTGGAATTAGGATGTTGAGACTATATCTTGGATGGGTTGAGCACCAGCCTGGCTGGCTGAGCAACATCTGCAGGGTGTGAGGTGCACTTCAAAGCCAAGGGACAGGCAGCAGCAGCAGGGTGGATCTGCTGCCCTGTGGGGAGCTGCTGTTTGCTCAGTGGCTGACACCAGGGATTCCTCCTTTTCTCCTGGCTTGCTTGGTATGTGAAGACAAGGCTGGGGAGAGGAAAGGGCAAGGAGAGGGCACCAGACTTACTTTGATGTGTCCCCCAAAGGTGTCGAAATCAAAGAAGGAGCACAACTTGCTGCCATACTCATAGCACTGCTCCTCCATCTCTCCCATCACCACGATGTTGTGGCTCAGCAGCCCCACTTCTGCTCGCATGTCGACACCGTCCACGACCTCACCAACGTGGAGGTACGTTGCTTTCCCTAAAGGAACAAGATCCAGTTTCAGGGTTACTCTGCCAATGCTGCTGGTTTCCCCTTGTGCTTCCTGTGGTGGGACTGGCGGGATAATGAAAGGAGTAATTGAGTCAGCAAAAACTGTTGGCTGACTCCTCAAAGGAGGGAAGGCTGGAGCACAGGTGTCACCTAAGGTCTTGCTGAGATATTTGCAATAAAGGAAGTGGGATTTTTGGTCTTTAACTCCCTGCTTCATTTAGCAGGGAGTTAAACCAACAGTCTGTCCGACAAAACACATTTCCTACCTTGAAAAGGGACTGCAAGAATTTGAGATCTTTTTATTCTGGATTACAATCAGCCACATCTGAATATCCAATGCAAAGAAAATTGATTGTGTAGCTACTAAAAAGTCTAAATCCCCAAGGTTAGCACAGCACTTCCTATGGTGAGACTAAGAGCTGCTCAGATCCCACGGCACTACTCACAGGTGATCACAGTCTGATCCTGCTAATGCCACGGCTGTTCCTCTAAGCAAGGAGAGGACCAGGCAGAAAGCCTTGTAAAACTGTGGCTTGGGGTGATTGCAACCCTTAATCCAGCTTGAGGGCTGAAAAACCTCCTACTGCCTGCCCTCCCAAACCTCTCAATTTTAGATCTGCCCACATGTCTCAAACTGTCTCCCAACACTTCCCTCTGCTCTGGTGTGGTCAGAGTCAATGGAATCTTCCATCTACCCCAAGCAGCATCTACCTCTGCCAAGCCAGGTTGCCTATAACCTACTCCACACACACACCTGGCTTCGTGGAGAGGTTAAAGCACAGAAATCCCCCCCTGGCCTGACCAGAAAGGAGTGAGGTCCAGACAGTGAGGATATCTAGAAAGCAAAATAATCTTTTTGCTGTAATTTCATTCAAACATATTCATACTCCCTCCTTCCTTCCGCAGCTTTCTGCAGAGAATGCAGTTGGGAAAAGGCTCATCTTACTGACTACATTTTGTATTATTCCAGTAAAAATAAGTAATAAACTCTTTAAGTAAACACTGAACTTTAAGGAATGCTACACTTGCATGTATTTAATTTCAATGGAATCATTCAAAGCAGTAATTAGAAACAAATGGCAAGCCTGAGGCCTGGCTGTGGCTGCGAAGCACTTTATGCTTAAGCAGAGGTGCCAAGTTGCGGGGAGGATTTTGAACATTGAAACAGTCTTGTTTTTAACCAAAATGTGATGCTTTGACTTTATAATGAAGAAAAGCAAACATCATTCACTCCCTCTTTCTCCAGGAACCGGGAGCAGTGTAACCCGATGGTAACACTGGGATTTGGGAAGGGTGAGTGTTCTGCCTTGCTCCAAGACTGGGGTCACACTGCCACATGTGCCCTCTCCTTGGCACCTCACCCACGCTTGCAGCTGCCTCCCTGGGCTTTCCTGTGATGTTGCCCTGAAGCCAGCAAGCCTGACCAGGTGTGTGGCCAAAACCAGACCCAGTCTGTCCATAGAACAGCTTCACTTCCCTTATTCACATGCATTAAAAAAGCCCCTGCAGTGAGTGTCCTCCACGCGAGGACACCGTGTGAGATCTTCAGGTGACTCTGCTAAGCAACACAGCCTCTCATTATGAAACTGGTTTTAAGCTGTTATTTTTCCGCTTCCCCCGGAGCTGACCTTTTCTTGATTTACTGAAGTGCAGGAAGAACTTCAGATAATCATAAGAACATCCTATTTCAAGCCACATCTCCAGGATTTGCAGCAGTGAAATTAGATCGGCAGTTTTGTTATTCATGTGCTGAGCTCTAGAATAATAAATGTCATGCTTGCATGTCTTTAATTTAATTTAACACCAGTCCAGACATGCAAAATAATGTAAGCACTGACAGGAATGTTAAATACGGACTAACCAGTTTCTAAATATAGCTTCTTGGGTGCATGTTTTTCACTTTGTGTTTTTGCTGACTTGACTTTCTGGAGATAAAAGGAGAGAGGGAAAGAAATTCCTTTCCAATGTAAAAGCGGATTTTGAATAATAGGTCCTTTAACAGAGTTTTGAAAAACAAATCTCTCCTTGAGGTAGCCAGAAATTCAAGATCTCCATGGCAATAGGAACCTGTGCCCCTGAAAGACCTCACAAGAGACAAACCCTGGCACGGGAACCCTCAGGTGCTGTAAATGTCTGCTGGAAAGCAGTGCCAGGCACTTCCCAAGGGGCTAGGAGCACCACAATGGGCATTTATAGATGTGTGGAACTTCCAGAGAGTTGCTAGGGTGTATGTAGTGATGGGCATGAAAAAAAAGACAACAAAACAACAAAACTCCATGCTGAGTTCAGGGAGTTCATGTGTGGATAGAAGTGTCTCACTCCGCAGAGCTGCAGATTTGGCTGCTGCTGCAGCCAGCACGTGGAGCCTTCCCAGGGAGCAGCTCTGATATCTGAGACCCTGGGCACTGACTGTGGGCAAACCCATGCCAGGGCTCTTCAAACCAGCACTGAAATGTTTTGATACTAAGAAAGGCAACACTCTGCAGTGAACGTGGGAGGAATGTGTCTGCTGCTTCAGCATCACAGCTGATGCCTGTGGTTGCCCAGCTGCTAACAAACTCAGGGGTCACTGATTTTCCATCCCCTCCTTTGGGCTTGGTCTTGCTGCATCCCTCACAGACAGATGTTGCCTTGCCAGCCAGCCAGGCTTGTGCTGTGTTATAATCTAAACCAAACAAAGCCTTGCAGTGACACGGATTATGTCTTTCCACTAAAGGCCTGTGTCATGGACTAGGAAAACTGCCCTGGGTTTGCTGTTCTACTTGTCATATCAGTGCCTCCAGTTAGCAAAATGTAAATTTACAGGGAACAACTTCTTTAATGTGTGGGCTTGCCTCATAGAAGTCTTGATTCAGCAACATATGAGCACCTCTCCATGCTTATTACTCAAGACAGTGACTATTAAAGTCACCAGTTGATGGTAAGGACAAGGTAATTATTAAAAGAAAGTCTGCATTAAGATAAACAGATGACCCACTAATCAAGGACATACTTATGTCAACATAGCAATTCAAAGATTCAAAGCAGACTCCCTCCAAACTGTACAAGCTCCGGGAAAACCTGCCATACTTGCACCCGACCATAAAACCTAGGACTCAGGCCTTATCAGACATAGGAAGGGTGGGATTTTAAAACTATTTCAGCTGCTACAGATGTGGCAGGGTGCTTGGCACTGGCAAGTTACACAGATGTCTCTGAAAACACTTGTGCATTCCTAAATGCCATGGCTCTAAATGACCCAAACTGTAAATCCTTTTCAGAAGTGAAACAGGCACTTGAAGGTCTGGGTTTGGTGAAGATAAAGTGGAGCTAAGATGCTCATGGATTTATTTTTTTTTATTCTCTAACTGGTCTTTTGTTCTCCTTTGGGCTCTCTAGCTGAGACCTTCTCACTCATAGTCTTTTAATGTTTTTTAAACAAGAGTTTTTTAAGGAAATGCTAAGCACAAACTTGTCTGTTCAACCCACATAGTCCAGAGACAGTGAATCCTTCAGGGCATCTTTAAAATCACTGCAAGTCATTGTAGATGCCAACCCAGGGCTCTGTCAGATTTAGTATTGTTGCCAAACATTTGTCATCACCGGTGGTAATGCCCCTATTGCTTATATTTAATAACCAACAAATGTTCACTGAGGCATCCTGTCAAATCCTCATTATTCTGAATTATCTCAAAGGGGTTTGCCATTGCACTTGCAAGCCACAAGCCTGTAATGCAACGCAGCATGGCTTGGGTGAGCTGACCAGCCTCCTGAGTCACGCACTACAACACCATGTCTTAATGAATTCATAACTTCTACATAGAAAATTAAGTTTCCAGTAAAAAGACATACAGCAGAAAGGATGAAACTATATAAGGAGTTAGAGGTAACAAAGCCTTCTTGTAATGGATTCCTGCCGGATAACTCATCCTATTATAGCCTTTTATCCCTTTTCTCTTTCAGGTTCCTGCATGGTATCTGGCAAAGGCTGGAAATCCACCCTCTGTTGTAGGAGAGGGAAGAGCCTTGAGCTCACATGGATAGTATTAGGTGTGTACCTCAATGCTGTGTTGGATCAAAGCCTCCATAGCTGCTTGGTTTCAAGGCTGAAATGCATGGATCCCACTGGCGCAGATAGGTGTGACAGGAGGATTGATGTGGACTGAGGGCAGTGCATCTGCTCATGCAAGCTCTAACTGAGCACTGAGGGGTCCTTGCAAGGCCTCAGTGTTTTATCCCAGTGGCAGGATGATGCTGTCCTAAGCCCACTTCTGTCCCATCTCATGCCCACTCCCTGCAGCAGCTACTCAGCCATCTACTGACACACTTCTGTAAATGCAAGGTTTGCCCTCTCTGACCTAGTTTTCCTGCTCCTTAACTTGACATAAAAGTTCTTGCAGCTGGAATGGGAAAACTAGGCAGGTCTAGTGGACAAACAGATTAAATCCCTACTTAAATCAGGCTCAAACTCAGCCCTTCTGAAACGCTGCATAAATTCAACTATGATTCTTTTAAGTTTGCTACTAAGGCAATGCCCAAAGGCAGGAGAAAGCTCTGAAGGACTGTTAGAAAGGACCATTTCAGACAGTTTCCTGCCCAGCCCTCAAACACCAGGGTTGTCTTAAAAAAACAGCTTCTAGCAAGTTCCAGCCAGAATGATGCCAAGTCCTCAACAGAAACCCCTAAATCTCTAGAAGTTTCTGAATTTTGATAGCAAAGTAACTTCTCCCAACCTTAGAGCTTAAGATGAATGCTGACACAGCCTGTGAAGCTGCTAGACAGTTATGTATTTACATTTTAATTCAAAGTTCCCTGCATGAACAAGATCACAGTAAACTCCCTATCTCTGTAGTATTTGCAACCCAATAAGCAGGATTTAAGACATGTCTGCTTGTAATCATGATTCACCAGTATGTGGGATAATTGGAGTAATTATGCTGGGCACAAATAGTTTTTTCATGCTTTATCAAGAGCATATAGGAGCACAAAAGAGCATTTCATCATTTTTGTCCCATGCTGAAACTTATCAGCATTGGTAGTAACTTCATACAGGGCAACCAAGATGCAGATAAGACTTATTTCCCAGAGAAACTAGACAAAATACTTGATCTTTCCTACTATCCAATTCTATCATGGCAACACAACCCTTCCTTCCTTCCTTCCTCCCTCGGCCCTGTACCGTTGTCCCTCCCCAGACCTTGTGAAGTTGGAAGATCAAACAGCTTTAATCTGTTCCCACAGAGAAAATAATCTAGGCACAAAAATGACAACTGAAAAAAAATTAAACAAAGGAAGCAAGAGGAGAAAAAAGTCTCATTTAAGGGAGGGACTGAGCAAGAGCAGGACCTGCAGAGCTGAGTCCTCATGCAAACCACAGCTACTCATGGGAGCAGCAGTTCTGACATTAGTGCAACTGCTCCAATAAAGGAGTGCACAAGACCAGCACGTGTGTGCCTTCCCTTGCTTTCTACGCTGAGCTTTGCAGAAGTCCACAGTTAAACATATAAATCCTACTAAAACCTGATGGGAACTGAGTATTAACTCTCTTAAGTTGTTCAGAAGACCAGCCTCTAATCAATTCATTCTTAGCAAGAAAAGACAAGTATGAGTTTTCAGCAGGCAGTATCAAATATAAAGAGGGCATGAGCTAACTAATGAGTTTGACTTATTTGGCACAATATGCTAAACCATCTCTATTAAAATATTACCAAACGATGAGAGCATCAATAATAATTACACTGTGGTATGCCAAGTGGCTACCACACCAAACTCTCTGTTCACATAGCAGAGGGTTTCTGCCTTTATTTAAACAAAGAGACTCTTAAGTAGTTCAGACCTGACATTTAGGTTTTGTTTAAAAATAAAATGAAAAGGAAAAAAAGATACATTGAAAGAGAAATAAACCATCATGGGTAGGAACAGTTTTATCATTTTTCTTTCAAAGTGCAGACTTCTGGAGTTCTCAGCTGCTTGAGAAAAATGAGGCCATTCCACTTATTACAAATGACATCCTTTCAAGACCCTGCACAGAAATATATCTGTGTGGAAGTCTTTTCTCAGAAGAAGCAAAGCAATCTTGAGTATCTCACATTGTGAAAGGAGGCAGACATTTATGATTAACATCTTCTGCACGCAATTAAGAGCCTAATGCTGCTGTGCAGGCTGTGCAGAAGGCTGGAGACCAGCCTCATTGCTTGTCAGCTGGTTTTGTGTGCTTGCTCTTTCTGTGTTGTCCTGTCCTCTCACAGTGTTGGAGTCTTTGGGACAAATAAAGCCCTAGTTACCAGTGGGCTGAAAGTCTCACAGGTAGTTAATTGAATCCAAACAAGTTTCAGCAAAGTCAGTGCCTGATCATGGAAGAGTCACACTCACGTGCCCACGCACAGACAGGTTTCAGTGCCAGCCAGTGGTGTTTGCCTCCTCCAGTGACAAGCACATCTTGAAACCCACCACCTTGGTAATGCTGCCAAGCTGACAGGGCAGGGAAGGCACAGGCAGAGCTGTGCAGGCTGCAGGGAGCTGCAGGCATCGTGGAGGGGAGGACACATTAAAACACCCACCCCCCAGCTCATTAGAGCTCTTTATTCTGCATAATTGCATGTCATGGCACAGGGCAATGATGAAGTTACACCATGGCCAGGCACAGAGCAGCTCAGGGACCTCCTGGCTCCAAAAGACAGGGGAGACCTCAGCCTTCCAAAGTTTTGCTTCCTCTAGACTGAACTTAGAATCAGGCAAATTATTTTATTTTCTAGTGTGAATGTGCTCTTGTTACAAGAACATTGGATGTGATTTTTATTACTGGACCAGATTTCGCCTTGATTTATATAATCAGTGAAATCCTATTGACGTCAATGGAGTTGCCTGGATATAAGTAAGGGCAGACTTTGGCCCTGGTGTTCATGTCGTTTGTGGTAATAAAAGGAATGTCTTCATTCTCCTAAAGAGTAATCGGAGAACAAGAGCACAATTACTTTAACAAGTGTTTCCAGTGCTTCTTCACTTGAAATTCACATGAATTTTTTTTGTTGCTTTTAACCCTCTATTAACTTCCTTCAACAAATTCAGTTGTCATTGTTGTAGAAGACAAATATAATTACATTAATTTCACAGAGCCATTAGATTATGGGAAGCCTAAGAGAAATATTCCTTTGTCATCTTTATTTTTACTGATGACCTTCCAAGACCATCTTCATGATGTGACTTGTATCATACTAGTCTGGAACAGTTTTTCCAATAGCTCAAAAGTTTCTCAAGAAAAATATTCAACTTGGACGTGTGTTGTCTTTGAAAGCACTAGTCATTTTAAGTCATAAGACTATGATACATTCAAACTGTGAATAACGTTTTTCTTGGCTTGAGGAACGTGTCTTTCGGGCCATCTAACCATGAATGGCTAGAGCTCTGTGGGGAGGCAGTTGCCAAAGGAAGAGCATTGGTACCTTCCAGAAGATGTTGCGTCAGAGACAATGGTGAAGCAGTTAATTTCACAGAACTGAGCAAACTCCCTGGTGCATTGGATGTTCCAAGAGCCCTCATGGTTTCTGAGAAAGATCTTACTGTAAATGCAGACAAAATCTCTGCCCAGAGCGATTGCCAGTGTGAAAGACAAAAGATAATGTAACATTATTTACTTCCAGGCAGATGCTGCCTTTCAAACATGGCCTCAGCTGTTACAGCTTTATAGTTCAACTTTTATCCACAACTTTCATACTGTAAAATAACTTTTGCCCTTGCAAAGTACAGCAAGTAAAAGTTCTTCACCTATTCACAGTGAACGGGGCATTTCCATGTGCCGCTTCCCAGTGTGCCAAGGTCTTGCTCTTGAAGGAAAAGACCACTTCCCAGACTAAGGTGGAGATGCAAATCCCCCACTCTGGATTTCACTTTTATGCTCATATGATTAATAGTCTGTGTAATCAGTGACAGCTCATCGTGATTATGCTACTTAATTGGATTTAGTATCTGAAGGCCACTTCACAATCATTGGACTGCAATGTCTTCTCATCAAAAGCAATTTGTTCTGGATTTGAGCTAGGCATCCTCCAGGGAAAAATGCTGTGGCTCTGCAGAGGTTCCTGCTCCTGCTGCTCAGACTAACACTGGCAGCACTCTGCTGGCTCCATCTCCCCTGGGGCTGGGGATCAGGACAACTGGCTGGCCACGTGATGCCAGAAATGTTTGGTTAATGCATCACCTCTAAGCAATGCTGTCTAGAGACACAGTGAAAGAGAAACAGTAGCTTCCAGTCGTACAAAACAGTATTTCTAAAATGTAAGATTACAGCTCTTGTTAAATATAACTGTTTTAGGAAGAGGGCCAGCTGCACATTACTTCATAGCCTCACAGCCTCTCACAGTCTGCCCCTGCCTGAGCTCACTCTTCTCACCAGCTGTGCTCATCTCCTGCTTTCCAGGAAGGGATATGGTTTCAAACACGGTTATGTATAACTGAACATTTCACACACATCACCTGCACTTGTTTCTCTTAAAAGAATATATCAATTCAATAGCATGCTTGGGGACCAAAAAATAATTGAGTCCATTTTGAAAAGGGAAGGCAGAAAGGAACCAGAAGCAGCTGAGATGGCTTTCAAGAATGAGGAGTGTAAGTTTCCCAAAAGTATCTGAAAATTAGCCATCAAATTCAGGTGTCTTCCAAATTTTTGCAACTCTTACTGGAGTTGCCTCAGTGCAAATGATAAAATTTGTGTACTGCATCAACAGCCTGGTAAGATGAAGCACCTTACCTGCTACCTTGACCTGCGTGGGTCTGCAGGTTCTGCATGGCAGTACTTGGAACTCCTCTGCCTGGTACATGGAGTAGTCAGTGCTTGCAACCACAAGCCTGTCTCCGGGTTTCCACGAGCTCACGTCATCCACCAGGTTCAGGATCGTGCTGTTCACGTTGGTGTCAATGGTTACTGTAAGCTTTGGTTTCACTGAAAAGCCAAAATGGAAGGGTAGATAAATCTGTTCATCTTATCAGAAAATGCCTGCCTTTTTTTTTTTTTTTTTTTCCCTTTGCCTGGGATGGCACCAAAATATTATTTCCTCATGCATCAAAAAACAGTTAAGTCTTCCAAACACGCTTTTTACTGGCTGTGGCTTGGAAAGTGAGCAAACAAGAAATTGTTTTCCTTTAGTTGCAGGCAGGTGGATTTTCCACTAACCCCAGAACTAAATTTAAAAGTATCTCTGAGTGGCTCATTTTCACCACACCCACTTAGCAGCAGCACTTGTGGGTACTGGGCACTGTTATTTACAGCAGCCAAGTGGTCTTTAGCATAATTACAGTTTTTTCCAGCAAAACAACCATTTTCCACCCTTCTTTTCCCGCCAGCTGAGCACTGAAGAATCCTACTGACCTTGTCTAATGACAAGGTTAGGGACAGCAGTGTTGAAATGAATAGCTACAAAACACAGGATTACTTTCAAAACCTGTTGTATTCGCGCTCCCTGATTGACTAATCCGACCTCATCCCAGAATGCTTCAGCAAAAGACAAGATATTTATGGGAAGGGACTTGCCTGGTATTTGCCATAAGCTTGCTGGGTTTTTGAGGCACCGCCCTGTTGCCTCTGTTAGAGCTCAGGAATTTTTTCCTGAAATAAATCTTCAGTCATTTTATCTGTGTTCATGTCAAGAGCCCTGCCAATGTTTTAGCTTGAGAAATGGCTCCAGTTGCTCTTGCACCAAACAAGAGACAGTCACCGAACAACAGTGTTTCTGCTGTTCCCTGGTCTGGTTTTCCAGCACTGGGCACATACCAGATCTGCCACACAGGAACCGTACTCTGTAGTTCTGGCAGCCCTCGCCCGTCTGGTCCTTCCCGTGGCACAGGAACCTGTAATCATGGCCACCCTTGTAGAAAACCTCTGTTGTTAAATTAGCTCCATCCAGTGTCATTGCCTGGAATGAGAATAGAAACATAAAATATGCAATACCTTGAGGAGAAGAAATTTCACCAATGCCATCAGAAGAGGCTGTTGCTTTGCTTTGGGCACTGCACAACACTTGTGTAACAAAACATGGTGACTGTTATGTGTCTTACCCAGCCACCACTGCAGCTGGTGCTCAGACACAGCTATTTTATCCACAAGCTGCACAGATGATTGTTCAGTGCACGCGTATCTCCTGAATCTATATTAAGACCATGTGCTGTTCTGGGAGGAGTATTCTGAGCTTCACTAACATCTGCCTTGGTGCCCTAGATTTTCTCCTGCCATTGGTTTGAGGCCAGATGAGAACATGGAACGCAGATGCTTGTACCCAAATGAACTCATGGTTTCAAGCTTGTTGCTTGCACTCATATCACTGCTTATGGCCAGACTGTATCTGGCCATAGAAGAAAGAGTTGCAGAAGAAAGAGTTGGAGGTCTTATTTCTTTCTTGCACAGATCAGTCCCTTTAAGCAAAAAATAAAAGAAGCTGTTTCATTACCCATTGCTTCAAAAGGAACGAGAAGAGGGGGCCTTGTCTCACATACAAGTGCAGAGCCTGTAGAGCTGCCTTGAGAAAAAAAGGCTGCATCATACCAAGAAGCAGTGTGATACGTGGCCTCTCCTGTGTACCTGCTGAAGCAGTGTCACCCTTCAGGGTCATGTTAAATTTCACAGTCCACCTCTACAGCCTGCAGTTCTCTTGACCCTTTCACAAAAACGTGATGCATGGCATTGGGCAATCCAAAGAACACGTGCGTTTTCCCAAGGCACCAGAAGATAAGCTGTCTTCCAGTGAAGGGTCTGATCCTGATCCTCTCACTCAGGCAGACCTTCCCTATTAATGCCATGTACAGGATTAGCACCGTCAGCTGCAGGAATGTGCCTCTGGCTGTGCTGCACTCCTGTTATTGTCATCATATCTTCAGGTTTTTTGTGTGTAGCAGAGCTGCAGCAGGTCAGCTGGTATAAATCAGTGTAACTTTATGAAGGCAACGAGCACCAGCAGATTACACTACCTGAGGATTTGCCCCAACATCTGCAGGATAAGCTGAAAAAAATATTGCCTCACTTTTAATATACATGGAAAAAAAAACCCAAACAAGACTATCATTGACCAGAGGAGCAAAAAAAGGTTTGTTTCTTGAACAGAAGAATATCTTCCTTGTTTCTCTTTTAATACACATGCTAAAGGGGCTGCATCATAAAAAACATCTGACCTCTGTTTTGAACTAACCTGTCACTTCTCGTACATGTGTGCGGAAGCAGAGATGAACAGGGGTTTGCTAAGAAATGGCAGAAAATTATAAGGCAGTTTTTTCCTTTCTGTTCAAGAGGAGATTCTTCATAACATCTAGCCCTGGAAACTTTCACTCATGCTGTCAACATTCCCATTTACTTCAATAGCCACATTCTTGTGACAGCTCCACTGGTTCAGAGTAACCAGGAACCTTGGTTCAGCCTCCCACAGATATGAAGTATTTTATTGTCCTTTGCTGCTTCCATAGTCATTTTACCAGGCAGACATAAAAAAATATATGGTGAACATATGCTTATTTTGTTGTTCTTAGAGAGGCTTTTGCAGTCTCAGAAAAGGTGTGTGATTTCTCCTCATCATGCTGGCCTGATGGTATGATTATAATGTTTAACCCCAAACAGAATTCAAATTTCTTTTCACAGAGAAAAAAACCAATAGATTCTGAAAAATGGCTGCAAGCTCACCAAGATTTTTTCCAACATACTACAGCTGGTAGTTTTACCATCCCATTACCCTTTGTGATTAATTTTTTTGGAGGGGTCTATTCTGGGACCATTTAAAAACTTTGAAATTTTCTGGTTTTTTTTCCTCTTAATCTTCCAGCAGGGAGCCACATATTTCATGATAGCATCTGTGCTGTCCATGACCCCATCTGTGCTCCTTTTCATGCCAGAAGCCAGAATTTACTGAAAGGAGCTCAGTTCTATAGAATTTTGTCCCAGAATTATACAAGACTGGATACCAGATCTTGTTGATTATGTATTAGAGCAGTAAAATAATCAGTGTCTTTTATTTAGACAGGAAATTACTGACAAACACAATTGTTTTGGAGTTCAGTGCCAAAGAGGACTTGCCCCTCTAAAGTGAGCAGAAAGCTAACCTACCTGGATGTCAATGGGTTGCCTACAGATTTTATCAGGATGAGCAGCTTTGAAGTCAGAAAGCTTCTCCATGTCCTTAGATCTTGCTTTACCAGGCTTCTGAAACCACTCTGTCCATTCTACATCTGGAGACAAGTGCAAACAAGAGAAGTCATTTAAAAGTCAAGCTTAATGAATGCAGCAAAAATGCACTAAGCATAATATGATCTCAGCTATCATTCACAAGTTTCTTTCCTGATGATCTGATTCCTGCCCCTTCCTGCCAGTCTGTCAGATGCTTATAATGATGCTGCAGAGTGTAACCAGCCAAGGGAAAGCAGAGTTATTAAAAGCTACATGATTGGAGTGTGCAGCATGAGCATTATTAATAGGTATGGATTTTGGAACTGTTTTCTTCTTAGCTGCCTCCTCTGATCTTCAGATCAAGTCATGGCCAGTTACTGTATGTTGTGTGAGACATGTACATGGTGACTATACAGTCAAGAGAAGTAAGAGGTTGTGTGTGATCCCTTAGATCATAAGAGCTGGAATTTCATACCCCGTGCAGTAAAGGAAAAAGGATCCTAGTTGTTCAGAGAGTTCTGGAGACAATTGGGGAAAGAATCCGTGTGTGTTGTCTACTTGAGTTCGCAGCAATGTAAATAGCAGCTAACAAATCCACTCTTCCCAAATGGAAAAGTATTGCAATAATAAGGATGATTCACCCTGTTTGTCAAATGTCTACCACGGAGTTAAAAGGACACAGACATTTACCTTGAACCCACTCACTAGTCGAAGAGACATTAAAATGTTCCCCGTTCTCAGCTTTGAATAGTTTGAATACTTTGGCCACCGCTGACCCTTTGTGACCTGTAAAAAACAAACACTGGTAAAATCACTCAATGCAACTGATAGAAGGCAGAACTTGAAAGGTAATGGTCCATGTGTAGTTTTCCACATTTTGGATACATTATCAAGAATTAGGCCTGCACAGCTTTTTCTAGAAAAATGTACTGATCTTGGAATGAGACTTCAGACACTTTTATAACTGCTTGGACAATCAGGAGGAAAAATCTTCAAAAATCAAGACAGGGTAAAAAACCCAATGATTTGTAATATATTGCTATTTTTATTTGATGTTGTAGCAAGCCATGCTGTTCACTGCTCTTAAAAATGTCATGAAAAGACACAGACTCAAAAGTCTTCAGCTTGAAAGAAAATGGTTTTGCAGGACTATTTGAGGGTACCAATACAGGATACACTGATTAAAATTTCAGCTGGTGTGAACTGGGTTTGTTTCATAGCTTTGTGCCTAAGTGAGGCAGTGTCTGAGTGGAATTCCATGGCTTTACACTGGTGTAAAGTTTGAGTTTGGATAATGTAGGTTACATCCCACCCAGCTGCTTCAGCTGCATTAATTGGAAGAAGCAACATACACAATTGCTCACAGCTTCCATCTAATGCAGCGTGGAGTGAAAATGTCATTGACCAAATTAATCTCAGCTGTAACTCCAATAATTTCCAGTGATAACATCAAGACAGCATTATGTGCATGACTTACCTTGATATTCAATGTGGTCTTCAACAGAAGAGGAGGGATTTCCTTTAATGGTAATAAAACTCCATGGGTGCCTGGAAAATGAAAATGAGAAATGATCAAGTTATGTCACGTATGAGATGCTTATTTTTGGGGCCTAGTGTTCTTGTTTTCCTCAGGGGCATCACACTCAGAGCAGTCTGATTAGTGTGACAGGTGACTTGGTTAAAATTAAAAATATCTAAACACTCAATATTTCCTTAATAAATAGATCCAAAGTGAAGGGAGTTCAAAGACAAATCTCCACGTAATACACTCCTATAACACTCCTAAAGTGTATTTCTCATTTAAATTAGTGTTAAAGAGGCTTGTGTGTGACATACCAATAAGACACTTGCAACTCCTTAGGAAGCCCTTAAAGTCTTTCTTTTGTTTGTGTGTGTGCACAACCATGTGCAGTAAATAAGGGGGGGGTGGGGAGGAAAGAAGTGCACCCCTTCAGTTTAAATAAATTTATCTTACACTGAAACCTTGTCTTTGGAATGACCCATGAGAATTTGTGATAGACAAACTGGCTGGGAGAGGGTAATAAAAAATGCTAGATAGTCTCTGGATATCTACTTTCCTTATTTTGAACATTGAACAGGGATAAAGTTTTATGAGTCTGAATTGTCTGCTCAAATCTGATCCTACATCAGAAGTAAGTTCATTACTACCCGCTGGTTAGTGGTTGAGTTGGTTCAATAGCTCTCAGCATCACTGGAGAATAACCACATGGATGAGTAAGCAATGGAGACAGAGATTAAAGTGCCTCCTAACCTTGGAGGCAAATGAGATTAGGGGGGTCAGGAGGGAGTTTTATCTTCCAAACAGAAGTTCAAGCAAATCCGCTCTTAATCACTAACAGAATAACAAATATGATATTAGGGTGGTAGGGAGATGGTTACCTCTACCCTGAATTTAGCAAACTGTCCCATAGATTAAATCACGTCACTATAGGTATAAATACCCAATGATACCTACCTTATAGCAACCTTCCAATACCTGAAAGGGACGTATAAGAAGGCTGGGGAAGAGCTGTTCACAAGGGCATGTAATGATTGGACAAGGGGTAATGGTTTTAAGCAAGAAAAGAGTAGATTTAGGTTGGACATTAGGAAGAAGTTTTTTAATACAAGGGTGGTGGAGGACTGGAATGGGTTGTCTAGAGAGGTGGTGGAGACCCCATCCCCAGAGCCATTCAAGGTCAGGCTTAGTGGGGCTCTGAGCAGTGTGTTCTAGTTGGGGTTGTCTCTACTTATTGTAGGAGGGTTGGACTAGATGACTGTTAGAGTTCTCTTCTAACCCAAGATATTCTATAATTCTATTATTTCAATTGTGTTGACATTCAGCCTCGAGTCTCTCAGGTCACCCTACCTTTGCCATCTGCTGGCATAAGAGAAGTTATTAACCTGGGACTTCAGAAGAAAGCAGATACAGACACTGACAGAAAGGCACGAAAACCACCACACATCACCATGGCGTGAGCTGGGATTTGCTGGGCTTCCCAGCCCAGGGCTGTGGGGTTGGCAGGAGGTGGCTCCAGGGCAGCGCTGGTGCCGCCCCGAGGCCCCATCCACACTCCGGACATGGCTTCTCATGGGGACACGGCTCCTCAAGGGGACACAGCTCCTCAAGGGGATGCAGCCCCAACATCGTGTCCTCATCCAGAGCACAAAACAGGCCCCATGGAAGCTCCAGGACAAGGGCTTCAGGAGCCTGCCAGCCAGCCAGATGCTCCAGCTGGAAAACGCGCCTGTGCGCCAACTGCCCAAGGCACTGCTGGGCTGTGATCTCCATCCAGGGAGAGGAGGGGGATGGGGACAGGAAGAACATGTTATCACTCAGCAGGCAAGATGGACAATTTTTCTAATTATTTTAATTTTTTTGGTCAAAAAGTTGGAAACAAGTGACCAAAAAGATGATGGCCAAAAAAATAATCTCAAAAATAATCTAAAGAATAAGCAGCTGTCTAGTTCTGCAACTAAAGGTCTGGCTCAACATCATGTGTTAAAAGACTTGTTTCTCCCAGTTATTTTATCACTAAAAATAGTTTTAAAGTCATTCAACCCTGACACACAAGGACACATGCAATCTGTTTGGGCTATATGAAATGAAAGGGCCAGTAAGTCCAGAGCCAAACCAGTGATATTCGGGTGGGAAGCCAAAGAGAACAATTATGTCATCAAGTGCATAAAGGCTTTCTTTTAATTTATTAGTAGAACAGGGTTGGGGGGAGAGGAAAACAAAACCAAACCTCACACTTAAAGAGTAAACTCATTTTTCAGAAGGACAACAATAGAGGAGGAATGCAAGATTTTCCTTTCATTCTGATGTTCTGGACTCAGTAAATAGGCAACTGAAAGAGATGCCAGGAGCACAGAAACATTTTTGGATAAATCATCATTGCTCATTAGCTCTGCTACAGCAAGGGGGAGTTGCACAACTTTACAATCTGGCTGAATTTGAACTGACTGGAGATAGACAGGAATTTGCCCATATAACCTCCACCACCACTCCAGTCAGAAAACAACTCAGACCAGGGCTGAATAGCCTGACTCAAGTGACACCTCACAAAATGTGAAATGGAAATTTCCTAAGCCAAATTACTGCCTAGGACTTACACTGTTATTGTCTTGGGGATGGCCACAGTCAGTCCCAGCCCTTGGCAAGGAACCAAAAAGATCTGACAACCAGCATGTAGCAGGACCAGGCAGCAAACCCGGGGAGCTGGGCAGTGAGACTGTGCAGGATTGAAAAATCCATCCACTCTCCTCTGCCAGAGCCTTCTTTTGTTGTATAGGTTAAAGTGTGTACCTGTGTCTGTAATTCTCTCATCAATTTTTTTTTTTAAGATCTTCCAAAAAATTCCTAGAAGCACCTGTCAGGTATATATATCTTTATTCATGATTATAGGTGTCTCTGAAAAGTAAACCTATATGTCTAAATCCTGTCATGCTAAAGTGAAGTGGAAGTTTCATTTGCATAAAGGAAAAAGCTTGGATTCATCTGCCAAAGCTGCTCATCTTCCACTCTGCTTCCTAACTGCCTCTGCAAACCTGGTCCCAGCTGCCATCCAGACATTTATTTTTTTGAAACCTGATGAACTGAACTGAACACTCCTATATACATCATCTTTTAAATAATGCATCACGATGCAGATATTTTACCACATACTGGTATGCTGGTGGGAGACAGTATTTACCAACTACTACCACATTATGGTACCAACAATGACCTTATTATTTATATATATAAAAAATATATATATTGTGGTATTTCAGGTAATGACATTACAAGGATTAGCTTTTTGACTGCAAAAAATAGCAGTGTTAGAAGTCACACTTCAATGGATGAATTTGTATGGTATTTCCATTATAGACATTTATGGCAAAGAAGTGAGAAACTAGCATTGAAACACCACAGCAGCATAAAAACATCAACTGCAATTTACCTCTATAAACATATGCCAAACCCATCAATTTCTTCCTGTTGCACAATTGGGGGAAAAAAAAAAAAGTAAAAAAAAAAAGTATAAGGTTCAAAAATCTCTTTCTGTTTCCCTAATTTTGGTCTTTGAAAAGAAATCCAGCAGGCTGCTGGGCTTTAGTATGGAGTCTGGGTATTTGAGAGCAAGCATTACACTGATAGAGACAGCCTGGGTTTGGAAACTATTTCTGCAGCCTTAGTTGATTTTTTGAAATGCACTATCTGGTGCACAGGAGTCCCTGTGCAGATATTTGACACAACCTCTTTATCAAGCACCCCAAAACTTACTCCCAGCTGACACCTCTCTGTTCCCCTAGACTGCTGTGTTGAATCATTTCTCCCTATAAGGCAGATTATTGTTTTTTTTCCTTGTTCTGCACTGACCCTCTAAATAAATAACAATAAAACAAAACAACCAAAACCTACATAAATTGAGATAAACACAAAAAATATAATGGCTACAGCTGGGTAAATTGCAAACATTCTCAACAGTGTGTGTGCCAACACAGACCCTGTATTGGCCACAGAAGTATTTACAGTCCACAGCATAAATAACTGCTTGCTAAATTTCTGTGCTGCACAAGTCCTTGAATATGTGTCAGACAAGCTGAAGAATATGCTGTGTGTCTGCCTGTATGCAGTTAGCCAGGGCTACCTGGCTATTATTCCACCCTCCTTAATGCTCAGCCCTTCCAATCCACTGTGTGTGTGTAGATCTGCTTCTTAAATCTTTTGGGGATGGCTTGAAAATAAATGGGAAGAAATAACTTGTGGAAATATTACCTCAGAAAAACATCTTTTTTTAAAAAATGTGAATCATATGCTGTTCCTCAATCTGCTAATAAAAATACCCAATATAGACAATGAGTGCATCTTAAACTATCTAATTAACTGCTAAAACTTCACATTGAGCTGTTTCTTTTTTCTTTCTTCCTTTTTTTTTTTTTTCCCCCATGTGAAAGAACTTTGTGCCTTTGAGAGACTGGAATTATTTGGACATCTCAGGAGCATAATAAAGCCTCTGTGCTGGGAGAACTGGCAGGACTGGCACATACCTAAACCCAAGGTGGAGGAAATGCTTGCTGCCCAGTTTGGTCATTGCTTTCCTGGCCGAGTCGTCCAAGTTTCTGGATCCTTCATCGTTCACTGCCACCGACAGGATCATGCCATGAGCAACTCTGCCCAAGTACTGGGCAAGCCGGATGCTTTCCTCCTTTGCTCGGTAGGTATCAAACCTGAAGTGATCAAAGCACCCAAAAGCATCTACTTGAGTGTCACAACTTTATGAAAAGCAAGGGCTATAAGGAAATTACTCTTTTGTATTGTTTTCAGTAACGTTACTATCCCATTGCTCAAGAACATGTCTAACTGGGCATATTAGGGGTTTCTGGTAAGTTGAATTGGTTAAACTCCAGTTGACAGAGTAGTAAGGTAGTAACACTAATCACTCTTTGGTGTTGGAGATTACTGATCTAGAAAGAACTGTATATACATGCATATATTGATGTATTCATCAATAGCAATTTGAATGTGTGTTTCTGAGCTTGCTGAGATGCTGCCCCCACCCTGTTCCCAGCAATCCTCACATCCAGACAGTTGAAAAGTCACTCACCGATCCGAATGGACAACAGCTCCCGTCTTTGGGTTGATAACATGGACAATGACACCCCGATGGCCCCAGCTCCTTTCAAAGTAATATCCGCCTTCTTCCATGCCACCAGGATGAAGAGTTTTGTTTAGGAAAGTCCAGGACAGCTTTTTCTTTCCATGGATCTCGAGAGTGCCACCCTTGCTTACTCCAAGATACTTCTGTCCGAAGTAGGGGTTGGGCTGGCTGCCCTCATCCGCTCTGCAGGAGGGAGGGAGGAAAGGAGACAGGTTTGGGTTTGTGTCTGACAGTCAAGGAGCCTCTCCCATTGGTCTGCTATAGCTCATGAAGAGAAGTGATTTGCAATGCATTTCTTTCAACTACTCTAAGATTCAGCAAGTGCCCACATTGTACAGAAAATGAGTGGTCTGAATTAATACTAGCAACTGCTGGCAAGCAGCAGCAATCTGGAATGCAGATTGTAGATGTTCTACTCATTATATCAAGGTCAGAGAAGGCCTGAAGCCCAGACTGAACAACACATTTTTTGAATTCTGGAGCATGTTAGGACCCTAACTAGTAGCTAGGAGGTCTAGTGATTGTTAAATGCAAGTTTGACATCCTTGAAATTCTAAGAGATCCTGTAACAATCTGCAAGATGTAAATGTTATCCTTTGTCTCACCACTTTAGTGCAGAAAGAAGGATGTTTAAGGAGGAGAATTTTCAGAATAAAATAACTCCTTGGATTTCAAGCCTATTCTGGGAAGCCAGCTTGAGTGGTGACAAGGTGCATGCTGATTTTCTGTCATGCCCAAATACCCCAATGATCATCTCCCAGCAGGATCTGAAAACCAGAACCAAACCTTGTGACATTTTTTTACAGGCTATTTAAATTGTTGAGAAAGCTACCGAACATTCCACAGAACACTGATGATAAGTATGCCTGAGAAAATGTTCCCTGTTGTGAAAGAGAGATCCTGGAAAGTTCTAAGACAACCTGTCACCGTGCATACGTACCGCCCGTACAAGATGATAACCACGTTGCTCTGGTAAGGGCACATCTCACTGCCAATATGGAGCTCTCCATCATTTTCAATCAGTATATGTCTAGTACGCAAAATGATGGGCTGCACATCATCTTTAATGACCAGTTTTCCTAAGAAGAAAAGGTGATGACATTTGCTTTAGCACGCAGCAGCTCAGCAGACATTGTGATACCATAGAATGAGATAATGGTTTGGGTTGGAAAGGACTTTAAAGATCGTCTAGTTCCAACCCCCTGCCATGGGCAGGGACACCTCCAACTAGACCAGGTTGCTCAAAGTCCAGTCCAAACTGGCCTTGAACACTTCCAGGGAGGAGGCATCTGCAACTGCCCTGGGCAACCTGTGCCAGTGTCTCATCATCTTCAATGCTAAAGAATTTCTTCCTAATGTCTGACTTAAATCTACCCTCTTCCAGTTTAAAGCCATTACCTCTTGTCCCCTCACTACAAGCCTTTGTAAAAAGTCCATCCCTAGCTTCCTTGTTCAGGAACTTGAAGGCCACTATAGGATCTCCCCAGAGACTTCTGTTCTCCAGTCTGAACCATTGTGCCAAACCCTGTGCTGGGTTCTCATCTTAATTTTTGAAAAATTCTGCCCATCCTCCCCAAAACAGATCCCAATAGAAATTCTAAAGACATTACAGGCTTTTAATTCAGTCCAGTTCTTGAAGAATGCAATTAAGATTTGCATGGAAGGGAACTAATTCAAAACTGAGACAGAAATTAAGAGTTCAGATGAATAAATGCTATTCATCTGAGCAGACCCCAGCAACACTAAGTCTCTGTCCTTAGAGACAAAGAGGCATGTATGGATCTGCCCTGTCCTGAGACCATGAGAACACAACTATTGCAGTGTGATGTTATCGGGACAATGATTAAGTTAAAAAAATGTTTTTGAAGAAAATCACAGAAGTAGAACTAATGAGCTACTTTTGTACATTCTCCAGAAATTACAGCAAATAGGTTCATTATATTGGCTAAAGAACTGACAACATCTCATATACCACCCACCCTAGTACTGAATTAAAGCTGTGTTTGTCCTGTAGCCACCCAGTTTCCAGCAAGAAGCAGGGAGCTCCCCCAGCCCGTTTTACCTCCATCAGTGATGTGGATAGAGTGGACAGTGGCAGAAGAAGAGAGAAGGAGCTTCCTGCCATTACGGATTTCAATGCGGTTTTCTTCGTCATGACCTGGGTTCCAGTTTTCTAACTCAGGATCCTTATCGGGACACGTGGCAGCTGCTTCTCCTAGGCAGAGAGGGAGAGTAAAGACAATTACTGTTTGTTTGGTGCAAGAGAGAAAGTTCTATATCTGGGCACCTTTACAGTCTCATTCTTGGTACCCGCTTTTGCTGCCTCCCTGGAACACAGCAGGATCTCAGTGCAGCCGAGTACATGCGGGTCATGACCAAAGGAAAACAAACAACAGCTCCAGCTGTATGGTTTTCTGTTTGCTGGAAGCATGGAAAAAAACGGTACCCGAAGCAAAGGAGCCTTGCAAGGGCTGCAGTTTCCAGAAAACTACCCAAGGGGAGGCTGTATGTGAGCCCTTCAGGCAATGACATTCAGCTCTGTTCCTACCATCTGGAAACAAAGCCTTTCCCAAGCCCACGAAAGATGTGGACAGAAGGATAAAAGAGCTGCTACCTTTAAAATTGCCCCCTGAATACCTTTGAGGTTTGAGAAGCTTTGTTTAATATAAATATGTTAAACTATGTTTGCACACTGTTTTTTCACTGGACAAGGAAAGTAGAAGTGCTCAAACTAACATTGAAGCACCAAGCACCAAGGAATTACCAGTCCATGCAGTAACACAGAGGAACAGGAACCTCCCAGGAGTGAGACTGTGGTTCTGTGAACCTTTCCAGGCAGAAGGAATAAGGATTCATTCGTTTTGAGTTCACACATCCCCAGTATCCACAGACAAATTTGATTATGGACTGCCATGACGTGTTAGTCTAAACGGCTCTAGTACCAAATCCAAGAGTCTCATGTTATAAGTATTTACTTAAGATAAAATATTTCCCTGATATAATCTCACTTGATATGTGAGCCCCACGTCTTACTCTAATCAACAGGATTGTGAGAGTCTCATGTGTGATGCATATTTTCTGAGGGTTGAAACCTTTCTAATCCTAGGAAGCTGAGGTCAGTGGAAGTTTGAACAATGAGCCCTTTGCCATCAAAATGGGTTGGGAGTTCTCACCAGCTCTCCAATTTGTATCCTTTAAAACAAAAACACCATAGGAAAACTACAGGATCCACTACCCAGTAGTAGTAGACACGGGATAAACAGCTTGACTGCAGCAGAGGTGTCTCTCTGACACTTGGTGTAGTAAAGTTGGGTGGGTTTTGTCCCACAGATACTGATGCATTCAGTTAATGGAAATCTGAATCCATGCAAGGAAACATGTTCCAGTCCTGGTGTAGCTGACAGCAAGCTGTTGTGTGCTGCCACTGTGAAACTTCAGGGACATCTCTAATTCCACAGCAACAGAAACAAAACCTGTTCATCTGCATTCAGTTTCCTCTCAGATTCCTCCATCGGCTTCATGTGTTAAGAAAGTAATGGAATTGGATCAGCCACTATCTTAATGTCTCTAGAGACCCATTTAATCCCAGCTATTCAAGGTAAACAAGGGGCATTTCATATGGGCAACATATGCCTTGGCTCTCTGTAACTCTTTCAGATATACATGAAATGATAAAATTGGAGAGGGCTAAAAATCTCCCAGGTAGCAAGTAAAATACTGATAAACATCCAGGGCCTGATTTTTATATGCCTTGTGCCAGCCAAAGACTGGAAGTCTATCAGTAATGTCAGAGGCACTTCCTGGGTTCCTACCAGAAGACACATAGAATTAATATTAATTTAAAAAGATAAATACTCCAGGCAGGATATGGGACTTCATTGTAAATAGATGTTCAACTGGAAAACACACTAATGACAAATTTCAAAAAATGAGCTGATATTCCCCTAGGAATAAGGATAATAGAAAGATTTGTTCATGATAAGAAGCTAAATAAGACCAAAAGAATCAATTCAAGTGTAGAGGTATAATTTATCAACTAGATTAAGTGGACAGGATAAAAGCTTGTTAATTTTTCCATTTCCTTGGCTATGCCAGTGTCCAAAAGAGCTTCCTGCAGTCTCAAAAGATGACTTGTGCTCCCAAAATCCATTATTTAGAAATAGAGAAGTAGACAGTGAAGCCTAGGGGGACATCAAGAGGAATTCATACCAATGATTGGGATGATAATCAGCAAAAACACAATTCAGAACAAAGGACCCAAATTCTCAGTTTCATTAACCAATTCATACCAGACAGCAGTAGCTGCTCACAGCACCCACGTCTGCTG
This sequence comes from Chaetura pelagica, assembly GCF_000747805.2. Classification (NCBI taxonomy): domain Eukaryota; kingdom Metazoa; phylum Chordata; class Aves; order Apodiformes; family Apodidae; genus Chaetura; species Chaetura pelagica. The sequence continues at coordinate 1,107,566 of NW_009954311.1, read as the reverse complement.
GGCCAAGGACCCCAGGGGGTTGAGCACCTTCTGCCAGCTCATCCAGGTTCCCTGCCAGCTTGAATTATTACTCTCATTGTTATTTTTTAAATGAGTGCAACTTCTACCCAGCACAAGAGTTGCCTGAATCTTTTGCTACTTGACCAGAAGGGCCAGAGCATGGCAATGAAATTTGCTTCATCCAGCTGCAGCATTTGGGGCAAGAAATATGGTCTCTCTGTTTTAAACAAGCAGAAATCCCCAAATGATACATTTAGAATATGTATATCCAGCTTCTCTTCTCTGCTTTCCCTAACCACTTAGCAAAAGGGCTACTTGGAAGTGACAAAACCCAAGGGGCAGGCATGATCCAGCCCAAAGCTTTTTGCTCTCCACATCTGTGTTTGGGCAATGCAGCAAAGTGCTCGACTTCTCCTCCCACAGCCACAGCTAGTAGGACCTGAGGTTTCTTTTGTTATTTCTTTGTGGCAGTTTCTTGCATTTAGGTTTGTTTTAAGAATGCGTGGCAGCATCTGAGGGATTGCCAAGGGTACTTTCACCTGCTCAGATATTTCAGCCTTTCCTACTCCAGCTGCCCTTGATGAGGAGTATTGGACATCAAAAAACTGCCTTTTCTCCTGAGGTTTCTCACTCTGTCCTGACTTTCCTTATACAAAGCAGAGTGAAAAGTTGCTTGATCTAAACCGATGATGTCTTTATTTTAAAACAGTGCTACAAAGCACGTCCTTTTTCAGGGAAACTTACCTGTGCTTACAGAAGAAATTACAAACAGAAGAAAAATGAAATTTTCAACCAAATTCTTGGAGGTAGATAGAGCCATTCTTCAGGATTTTTAATTCTCTGGATGGATACCTGTGAAAAAAAGAATATTGAGTGTCACTTTTTTTTTCCCCAGCTCATGCAGAAACTGTTCATTGCACACAAAAAAAAGGTCATATCCAGCTTTATGCCAGCCCACTTCCACTCCCTTTCAGCTCTAGGTCTGCAAACACTCTCACACCACTTTGAGACCCGCCAGAACAGAGCAAGAAACCACGGGCAGCTCCTCACCCTTTGTTTGGTTTAGGATAAACCCACTTGGGAATCCAAATAGACTCTCAGAGAGCAACCACTAGTTGTAACCAAAACTGCCTTAGGAATGCATTATAAACACATCCAGTGTCAAGAGGATCTAGGGCTGCATATTCACACGTGCAAAAAAGTAATGAAACACGACAGAGAAGGTGTTTGCAGAGGGACAGATTTTCACAGAGCAACCTTCTGATGGCACCTTCCCCCCCCCCCCCCTACCCACACATTTTTAGCAATGGTGTTTTCTGCACCCTCAAGATAAACCGTACTCACACATCCAGTGTGAAGAAGGATGCAGTCTCTTAGATTTCAGAGCCAAGAAAACATTGTCTATTCAATATGCCAACCCAGAACTTTCTTGCAAAACCAAAAGTGGCTTTTGAAACCAGTCTACCTAATGTTTTCCTTTTTTCAGTAGCCAACCCTCAGCAAAAACAAACAAGCAGTGTCGTGCAAGTCAAAATTAGAATTACTGTGATTCTCTTCTCGGATTCTGCAGCTCAGACCTGTGCTCATGACAACTTATTGACACCCATATTCACACTGAGGCAAAGGCACCCACTTTTGGAAGTAGCAATTCTCTGTATTCATAAGGCACTGTTTAAAATTCACATGTAGTCCTTGGAGCCATTAGGTTTTATCATGTAAGCCAGTAGCTGAGGAATAGCAAATAAACTTATTTGTAGCTGTCATGTCACATTGCAGTGATGGAATAGGGTAAATGTATGCATTGCACAGCTTGCTTAGATATAAAAACTCTCAAGAACAATTGAAAAAATTTCAGGGTACTCCAGTTTCTTTAGGGCAAAAAACACGTTACTTTTCATTTCACTTGTTAATACAAACCAAACCAAAAACCCACGAGGAAGAGATATGCAAGTAGCCAGGGTTTAGTCTGGAGCAAATATTACAGTGAAGATATGCAAAACATGTCTGTAGTTTTCATAAAGGTGATACAGCTCAAAGTACAACAACATGTTCAAACCACATATAAGCCAATGATTGTATTAAAAATAGCATTAGAAACAGATTTTTCAGGAAATATTCCAGCAGGAAAATGTTTGCTTGTTTTGGTATAGTGAATTTGACAGCCATGAGCTCTGGAAACAGCATACACTCGGGGCTCAGGACAGGTTATCAGGTGCTGAAATGCTGTTACAGAACAGTAGAAAAGAGGAATGCACTTAGTAATGCTATAAATTTGCGTTATATACATTATCAGAGAGCAACGTGGTCACCACGGAATTTGTGCCAGAACCAGGCTGCACGTGTCTGACATTTTAACAGCATTAGCCATCACCATTTGATAAGCCAGGGCTCTTAAGGAACAGTTTTAGACATATACCCAAAGTAAAGCAGTCACCATTAAAATGTCAAGATTTATTAGCAATTATTACACAGCCTAAGCTCCAAACCCAATCACAAGATTCTGCTTTAAGAGTAAAATCTAAATGAGTGGTAATGCACCTGGATGGTCCTGAGAGCCCGGACACAGCTGTGAGTGCTGCACAGAGCCACATTCCAACTGCTAAGGCATCAGTCATAAAATACAATCAGATGATTTAAGAGTTCACAGACATTTCTAAAAGGGACAGAGTTTTTGATAGTGAGGACATGCATTTGCTCTCCTGTTGCTTCATAGGTAGCAGAGAAATCTGTTTGCTCTGCTCCATTAAAAACTCTGAGGAGCGTCTCTGCTCCATCCAGCTCAGAATCCTGGTTTCTGACAGTAACCTGCAGCAAACTGGTAGGAAATGAGTGCAAGAAACGTCACAGCCTTTGCTTTCTTTAGAGCCAAGAACTGCACAGTACTTACCATCAGGTTGTGCAAAATGGCTTCTGGTATTATATCCCCAGCTGCTCCCTGGGGACTGCTTCCCTGATTGCATCCATCTTCATAGCAGAGACCAAAACAAGCAATCAGACACTGGAAAGTCATGTCATTTTTGGAGGCGTCAGCCAAGTGCCAGGCTCCAATGTTTTTGTAGTGTCTGATCTGCCACAATCCAAAGAATATCCTGCTTATTTTGCAGCTGAGGTAGGGTGTTTGATCCGGCGCGCAGGGAGCCCGAGTTCATTGCAGTGTTAGTATGAACTGGCACTCGGGTTGGAAACACTGAGAGCCCAGAGGGCCAAGAGGATCCAACTGCTCTGATTCAGCTCTGACTAAAACACTGCTGGAAAAACGTTGCCCGGAGGATCATCTCAGGAATTTTCCTTCAAAGGCTCTCAACTAAGAATCTTTCCCGAATATTAGACACAAACAGTGGCGTGTTTGAGTTTACTGTTTGAGTGAAAGAGGAAGAAGAGATAGTGATTCTTTTCATGGACATCTCCTACTGGAGAGGACCCAGATCAGCTCTCTCCTGCCAGGCAGCCCTTCCCTCAGCACCACGAGGGGACACAGGGATCATCCCACATTGCACTTGAACAGGCGCCACGTGGCTGAGGCCAGCTCTGATGCAACCAGCTATGTCAACAAATCTCCCTGCAGATTCAGGCACTCTCAGACCTTAAAGGCCATACAAGTGGTCTCCCAAGTCTATCTTCTCCAGCGTTTCTCAAATACCATCTGTGGCTCCTCTCTTGGGTGAGAAAAGCTTTCTAATCTAGCCATTAAAAGCTGCCAGGCAATGGCGAGTAGGACTCATATTCCTGTATCTGGCAAGGCAGCATTTCTGAAATGATTCCCAGCTGCTGGATCTTTCCAAAAAGTGAACAATAGCATCAGACAATGTTAAAAGTAGATGCAGGAAGCTATTAGTCCTCAGCTGGCTGCTACTGCAGGTGTCAGCAGCGATACTGTACTAGAAAGCATATTGCACAGGCAGGAATCCCGAGCCACTGCCTGCCTTGCAGTTTTAATCCTAGAGGCAACACACAGCAGATAATCCCAAGAGCAAAACAGTGAAGAAAGGCTCTGAGGAAGCTGCATTGTCAGAGGCATCATGATGGGGTCACACAGACACCCAGAATCCCAGGTGGCAGAGCAGACCTCTCTGGAGCAGCACAAGCAGCCAGTCAGAAACACAAGCCAGGCTCCTGCCTTGATTTACCACCTTGCACAGCTCTGGGCCAACCACCCAAGCCCAGCACCAACATTCTTTAGAAATAGCTCATGATATTGGTTATCTCAACATGCTTTCTAAGACTGGCTTGACACACTTTGGAGGATGTACCATCCTCCTTCAGCATCTGCTGAAGATGAGGCTCCTTGCTGATATGTCAAGTAGAGCATAACAGGAGCATTAACCATTACAAACACAAAGATAGCAGAAAAGCAGCAGCTGCCTGATCTCCCCTGAAAAAGATGTCAAAGAGGAGCAAGAAACCTGGAGGCTACTGCTGCTGCTACTGCCCAGCAAGGGAGACCACAGACATGTGAAGGTACAAAGCAGGGATGGAGAGAAGAACAAGAAAGACTCACATGAAAAAGGTGCCTTTGACCCTGGTGAAGAGTGAACTCCCAGCAGACACTAATTTGCACAGGTACTTGAGAAGAGCTGTGAGAAAAATCAGTGTTCTCCAGGGACCACCTCTACAAGGTGAGCTGCTCCAGCAGACCCTACAGGTCAGTGCCAGGGCTGTGGTGCAGCCCTGAGCTGTCCCACTGCCATAGCTGGTGCTGGGGTTTGGTGGCTAGGTCCGAAGAAGGCTTGCTGCACTTTTCTTCATTGATATGCAAAGAAGCCAACATCAATTTGGAAGCACATTCCTGAGAGAGGGAGGAGCTGTTGAATGAGCACCTCTGCCCCCTTCTTCCTGAGACTATATGGCACCAACTGGCCTCTCTCCCCAGGTGGGATATTTTACATTTTAGCCCAGCTGGGAAGATGGATTTGACGAGCACATTTGCCTTTCTGACCAAAAGACACACCAGCTTCTTCTGCAGTGACATTCCTGTGCAGAGGAAGCCTTTGCACACCCAGTCACAAGCACATCTGAAGCTTTCCAAGGGCCTTAGAAATAAACAAACACCTTTCTAGGGATCGCTAATGAAAACACTTCCCCAGTCCCAGCACAATAGCAGAGTAGCTTTTCACCTTGATCTTGTGCTTGCCACCCAGCTATTAGCTGCTCTCCTTTACCAGCAAGCAGAGGAGGATGAAACTCAGGAACAGAATTTACTTTTCAACAGAATCAGTACTGGAGGCAAAAGCAGCCTTCTAACTTTTTTCTCCCAATGAACCTCGGTTTCTTATTAATTTATCCAATGTCTTTCCCGACAAGGAAAAAAGTTCAGCTCCCATCTGCATACAAACATCACTGGAAGTTCCCTGATTCCTGACATTCATAAGAACAGATTCTGAATGAGGAGCAGAAGTTAGAGGAAGGAATTAAAGGAAATGAAGGTGTTTGCAAACTTGTTGTAATACCAGCAAGCTATTTTAGGACATAAATAAAAGGGGAAAATAGAGTTATTGTAAAGCTATGCCTTTTTTTTTTTTTATTTCTCTGAATTAATGGGGTTTTTTTTCGCACAGGCTTACAGACCTTTAAAAGGAAAGGAAGCAATTTTTGGCTCAGCTAAAACAAAATCATTTGCAGTTAACATCACCCCACCCACCCAAGGCTGACTGACTCCCAGTTTCACATGCTTTCCAAGTGCTCAGCAGCTCACTGAATTACACCCTCATCCACTGCATGAGGTTCTGAAAGCCTCAGAGTGGTGGGAAGCTGACCCCCATTTCCAGAGGCTGAGGGTGCAGTGACTTCCCTGTGCCTGCCGACAGTAACTCAGTGTTCAGCCCTGCTAGTGCTCTCAGGGAGTGCCAGAGCTACTGTGCTCCTGCTGCAGAAGTGCTCTGGGGATAACCAGGAGAGCTACATGTCCTGAATGCATTAGATGCACTGAATGTGCCTGGACTAGCTGCAGGTCCACGTGGCCACGCACAGTCTGTGTGGACTCCAGCGTGGAGATCCTGCTGCTCAGGAAATCCCTGGGAGGAACAGGACAGCTTCCCACAAGCACAGCGCCCACGCGACACTTACCCCGCAGCTTCACCCACACAGAGTTCTGGTGCATGCCAGGCTAACAGTGGCCTTTGAAAACATCCTCTGGAATGTCCCAAGGGTCCGTGGAGGAACCGTACCCTCTGCAGAACGTCCCTGGTTTTGAAGCCTTTTTTCCCTCCTGAGGTAAGGAAAGTGTGTTTGCAGTGGCTGGAGAGGATCACAGCATCATGAATCCGCTGCTTTTAACTACCCAAATAACTGCATCAGGATGTAAATATTTTCCTTTTTGCTTTTGTGGTACTTCACTGTTTGCATCTGGCTCGCCACAGCTCCACGCCTTCCTCTCCAGGACATTTGCCATTTGCTCTCCTTCTGGGGCGGGAGGAGGAATAGTAATTTTTCAGAGGTTTAGGCACATTCCTCTCCTTCCTTCACCAGGCTCTTCCTTTGCCAATTGTTTAGTCTCAGCCTGAGGTTAGAGCTCTGCAAAGTTTTATTGGGATCCAGGGTCTGGACCTGTCACAGATCATCAAATAAATCTCCAAGAAGCGAAAAGCTTGTTCTGCAAGTACATGTTCCAGTGTTGGACTTCAGCTCACAAGCCTAAACCATCTTGCTTTTCTTCCCCTGCACAGCCACAGAAATCATAAAAATTAGGTACTAACAGGAGTTCAAAAGAACTTTGGGGAGCTCCTCGGAGAGTCACTGCCAGCCACTCGGGCTCTTTTACAACTGCTGATCTCCACTGGGGATGTCAGCCTCCATCACTCCTCGTGTGGGCCAGCTCAGGCCCACGATGTGTGTGCACCACTCTGTGTCTCACCTTCAGTGATTTCTTCGCACTTCCAAGCAAGCCAGGACCTCTCCCCTGGTCAAATCTGACTCCCACTTCTCCTACCTGGTATTGGGATGGAGCCACAGTTTTCTCCTCTGCCTTTCGGGTGTTTTCTCAGCCCTTGTCCAAAGGCAGCAGGTATCTGATGGAGGCAAGTGTCCCAGCTGAGGAGGTCAGACCCCACTCAGAGGCAGAGTGTCAGCTGGCCAATGCATGGATGCCAGAGCGACTAACTCACCAGGGAGCAGAAGTCTGGCCAACAAAACACTAACCTTTCCCTGGAGCAACATGTTTGGCCATTTCTGAGAATTTCAGAGAAACAACAGGACATCAGTAACAAAGCCTTCACATACCTGTTTGAGTAACCCCTGTGATGGAGACATGGACAGGCTGAAATCACCTGCCCCTTCACTGCTGTCACCAAGTAACATCATGTCCAAACCAAAATGAGTCTGTTGCCATTTCAGGGTAACTTTGAACTTAAACTGTGGTCAATAAGGTCAGCAGTTGTTTCTCAGCCTGCATACAAAGCTCTGTTTTTGCCTTTACTTCAAAAAGCAGCAGCATAAACAAAAAAAATCAGAGATTAGCCACTAATACTGGCAGTATTTCAGTCCTCAATGGGAGCAGAAAGTCAATACTAGCATTGTCTGAAGGGAACGCAAGATTTTACCCTACACAGCATGTGCTTTATCCTGGGCTTTATTCCTGTAGGTCTTTAATTAAATGTTCACATTAGTTGAACAAACATCATTTTACCAGTCATTAGCTACAGACAGAAACACATTTATAACTCCTTGTTGCACCCTACGTATTCCGTTTTATTAGAAGACATCACCATAAGATCATTGCACACCTACCCATCAATGCCAGCAGATGTTACTGAGTTCACCTAAGATGCCAGAGCAGATGGACAATTAATTTTCTTATAAGCAGACATTAATGGAGAGAAAAGAGGTCTGAAGGGAGAATTCCGTACCTCTGCTGTTGCTTGTATCTTTCCTTGGATGTTGCTAAAGATTCTATGCCAAATTTCATTTCCAGTCCCTATGATATTAAAGTGCAGGGTTTTGCCTTTGAAACTTACCTTTTAATACCAGATTATGGATATTTTGAAACATTTCTCCTTGGGGAGGGCAGCCCACAGGCTTTTCCTATCTTGCCCTTTGAGACCCTACTGGAAAAAAAAAAAAAAGCTCTACCACAGTAGCTAGGATGAGAATATATTTATTAGTTATAAAATAGACAAGTGTACACCACCAGTTTGGTACAATCACATAAAAACAAGAGGAGGTTGTGGTGACAGCAGCAGGCTTTGCTGGGTTGGTGTTGCCCCAGTGATGCTAATCCCAGGGGTTTGCAGAGTTTTGCTCTGGGTGGTTCTGTGGAAAAAGCAAAGGTATTGACTCATCTGCATTAGCTGGACATTGATATTCTTTCAGGTTCAAGGGAACATAATGCTGTAGAGAAGCAGCTTTCTGATAACCAGCATGATTAAGGACTTCAATCCTGGAGGGTTTGGCTTGTCCTTTATAGTCAAGCACGGCAAAAGTCCCTGAAAAACAGACAAAATGAAAGTGACCCTCTGGATGGGTCAGTTCACTTACTAGCAACACAGCATGGACTCCTTCCACAAATCACAGAAAGTTCTTAGCTCTTCTCTTTTTTTTTTTTTGCTTGGATTAAAATAACAGAACACTTAGGAGAGAAAAAAGGGTGACAAAAGAGAGAATGAGCCTCACTGATGCCCTAACCTCACTGCATCCCAGATCTGCAGGTATGTCAATAAACTAAAACAGGTTCCCAGGTGTCATTTACTCTTTGTTTTTACACATCAGTACTTTTTCATATATGACTACATGAAAATGGTTAGGCACTTGGAATCCTTCTTTTATTAGTTTACATCAGATTCTTCCTGTTATGCCTAAACTATTCCCCATGTCAACTCTGCTCCATTCCTCTGCTGTCACAAAGTACAAAGGCATTATGTATTCTTCAATTTTAATAATAATGTCTTGTGTTTATATTATGCTTTTCATTGCAAAGAGTCCCAAGGCTATTTGCAGCTGGTTGGATCAAGACTATTCCTGTAAACACTTCTAATTTCAATAAGGTTTTCCAAACCCAGGCAACAAGACCCTAAATCCTGATCCTGCTGGGGTCAAGAGGATCAGGGTTTTTTTTATGTTATCCCTGGAAAAAGCAATATGCACTTGGGAGATGCTCCAGCCTGCCCCAAAACACAGCCCCCCAGCATGGGCCAGTCCTGCACGTGGTCGCTTTGAGAGCTGGGAAGTCAAATAATATGCATACCTGAGTCAGCAGGGGAAGGCTCATGAAGAAGAACTTAATTACCCAGACTGGAAATCAGGGCAGACACATGGGTGAACACCCTGACCCTTAGGAAAAGCAAAACAGGGACAGCATGGGACTGGCCAGCACAGCTTGGTCCCACTGCCAGGCACCAGCATCCCACTGAAGTGGCAAGGCAAGAGGATGGCCACCAATCAGCATGTCCCAAGAAGGAGGTGGCCCTGGTTGCTACTTTTTGTGCCCCAGGAGCAGTCAGGGCTGGAGGATGAACCAAGCTTCCAAAATGAACTGGAAATGATGTACCCAAGTGAGTGGCACAGGTGGTTCAGGGAACAAAGTTTGATAAAACAAACAAAACAAGATTCCTTTTTAATAAAAAAATTCCTTTCAAAAGTATTCAGGGCCTTGATGAAAGAATGAAGCAATGAAGTTTCAGGACAAAAATAAAAAAAAAGAAACCTTCAAATTTTTGCTTTTAAAGGAATGAAAGAAAAAACAGCTTATTGGGAATCAAACAGGCACCAAAGTGAAATCACTGTCTCTGCTGTAAAAATTATGCTGTCTTCCCCTGGAATGGTCACAGCAATGAGCTTTGAAACTTGACCCAGAAGTTGATATAAATTTCAGTAAAGCTGTAGGGGAAAAAAATCTCCGAACCCTGGGGAAAAAAAATAAAGAAAGAAGAAGCTGGAAATACAGCCAGTTCTCCATCTGATCTCTGCTTGAGAGGCTGCAAATGAAAACTGAATCAAGCTGACTGGTTGTTTTCCTGATTTCCTTATCGTTCAGATTAGTCATCCAAACCTCAACTCAATAGTTCTTAGTTTTCCAGTAGGAAACCCAGCGTGGATTTCCTGGACCAAAGACACCAGTGGATTTCTTGCAGCAATCCAAAGTAAAACTGTAATTAGAACTTCCCAAAATTGGCAAGTTCACCTTCCTTCCATCAAAATAAAAATAAATAGCTCCCATTTCACTGCTGGCTATTTTCTTTTTCACCAGGCTTTCAGCTTATGATTATTTTTCCTTGCAAAACAGTTGAATTTTAGAAATGGAATCTTTATCAAATTATTCACTATTTTTTGTTAGAAAAACAAGCTCCTCTTAGGATAAAAAATTTGCAGCAGGCAGCTTCTCACCAATGAGGCAGGGTTAAAACCCCAGAATAATTCTCCTTCTCACCTTCCCTGAGCCAAGAGGATTTTATTACATTGCCATATTTTAAGGTAGCAAATATATTTATAAGCACTACGTGTACATTTTTTATAGGGAAACACACTAGTAATTCTGAAGAAAAAGAAACATGGTAGAATAAATAAATTTACCTTCCTTGTGGAAGACAATGGGCTTTCCTGAACCTAACCTGTTAAAAACAGACATTTCAGAGCCACCTGTCTCCTCTGCAATATCTCTAGAGCACACAAGAACAAGAGACCTGAAAAGGAGGACAGTAATTACTGCATGATTGCAAAATATCACTTTCATTAAGAATCTGCAAGACCTTTGAGCTCCAATTCAGAAATGTACATAAGAGCTTGCTTAACTTTAAGAAGGTGCTTAAATCCCTTCATTTTCAATCACACATAAATTTTCCTACGTTAAGACTGTTCAAATGTTTCTAAATTAAACCTGTGCTCACCCAGAATCAAAACAAGCACAAATGACTGTTTGCCATTGCACGACATTCAGTTGCAGAAGAAATTCAGTTATTATACAGCCCTGAGAATCTGAAACCATCTATATTCTGGGTATGATTTTCAGTCAAGCCTCCATCCAGTTTTGGCCCTCACAGATGGGCTTTTCAGCCCCCAGTGAATTGTACCTGCAACGAGTTACAGGTTGCACAGCTGGCATCATTTAGCTGAATGCCTCGACTTGCAAATTACACATCCCACTAGAAAATCATTCTGAATGTGCAGACATCACGAGGATGTATGTCACTCTGTGCACGTTCTGTACATGCACATACTCATGTGCATAAACACAGACATAATAACTCAGGAGTGCTCAAATCTTTGGTCATGAACTGCTCAGAAATGTCTTGGACTGAAAGTCTGTTTTCTGGTTATTTGACCTGCTTCTGCCAGCAGCCAAGAATTTATCTATAAATCTCTGTTGTTGCATGTTTATGTGGCAACACATAAAACCACAAGGAATGTGGGACAGACACAAACAGATAGTCCAAACCACTGCCAGGACACAGGCAAGGTAACAGAGCCTGCAGGCAGGTCTGTTCATTGGCTCACCCAAGAAAAGTCCTATTGGAAAATCTGGCACATCTCTGATTTTCATCTGTCACAAGAGGCAAAAACCAATCAGTAAGAGTAAACAGAATCCCACTCATTTCAGAAATGGAAAACTGAGTCATTGGCTGCCAGGAAATTGCTGGACACCAGGATAGGTGTGCAGGATTGCAAATGTCATTGCAAGGACCTTATCTACTTCATCCCAGGGGAAAAAAATACTTAATTTAGAAGGACTTGCCAGTTTTCCAGAAAACCTCTGTCTATCTGCTTTAATCTGTGCAATCCTGGGAGAGCAATGCTACTTCTCTTATCATCTGGGTAATATTTGGGATTTGTACATAGTTAATCTGTGCCAGATTTCTTCAGAGCACAGGTTTGGTTATGAAAGTAGGTAATTTTCCTTTCTTTTTCCATCAGCCATGGGTTGCTACACTAGCTGGGCTCTCAGCAGTTTTCTTACCTCTCTTTTATCAATGTGTGAACATAATCAGTTATTGCACTGACAGAGTTTTCACCAGTAACTGTGTCACAGTGTTGCCTACTCACCACTGCTCCTGAGCAGGCATCCAGCACCACAAAGAATATCCCACGGCTAGCAAACAGGAACACTGTCGCATTTATCTGGAACAGAAAACAGAGGCAGGTTTTCATGGAGGAAGACTGGGGAGCTTCAGAATCTGATCCTGCTCCTCCATAAGGGAGCTACAAACAAGGAAAATATCAAGGGTGTAGCCCCTATAATTTTAAATGTGTAATTAGTGCAGATGCAGTGACATCACTGATAGGTGGTCAATGGCAAGAGGAAGCAAAACTGTTTAGTTAGTGTTAGAGAGCTCCTTCGTTCTCAGTGGGCTGCAAAAAGATGAGAAATGAGGTCATCGGCATCTTTTGTGTATTAGGAAGATACATTTGGGAGGTGGAGAATCCTGGGAGTAAAATGCCTAGTTCAGCCTTAATACAGTTTCTTTCCACGTGGAGAAAATTACCATCACTTGGCAAAGCGGATTTGACCACGGAGCAAGGGAGTGATGCTGAGACAGCAGATGGGGGAATAGAAGGACACATGGACTTTTTTGCTTTCCCTGGAAATGTAAATATCAAAACATTCCTACTTGATAGGGCTGTCCCAGTCCCTCAGAGAAGTTTTAGCACAAGTGGCTCTTACTCTTCTCCTTTCTTAACAGCAAGAGCCCCTTCCCCAGGTTACACCTCTCTGGGTGTGCTGTGATATTTGCTTTTAGAAAGGCAAAGGCTCTCAGAGGTGCCCAGTACTGATGCCCCTCCCCAGCACTCTGAGAGACTGCCCAGCCCAGGAGGACACAACCTCATACCAAGGGTAGGTGGTCAGAAAGCTGAGCCCATGATATACAACACCACAGTGTCATCCACATAACTGTCCAAAGCCTACAGGCATCAGAGAGCATGGATACCTCACATCAGTCTGAGACTTGTGCACCTCCAGGGAATTTAGACCCAGAGAGAATGAGGGAGCCAAGTGTTAAAAAGTGGCTCCTGCAAGATGTTGGAGGATGCTGAATGCAATAGGGGGTCAAGGGTAAGGGAAACATCACTGTCTGGGCCATGGGTGGGCAGAGGGGAGTGAGGAGGAGCAAAAACTAAGTCCTGGCTGCCTCACACTCCTAAGCCTAGGAAGTGTGTCAAAGTCTGGATGCACATACAAAAGAGAGCAACCACCACTTCAAACCAACCTAACCGTGACTTTCTGGCAGAAGCAGGAGCCCTGGGATGTGTCCTGCCCCAGAGCTGATGAGGAGCCCACACCAGGGCTCCTGTGGCCCCTCCAGAGCTGGAGCTGGTCACCTCCACACCCGCTTCCCCCAGCCCTTGGGGAAGTTCAGATTAGAAATTTAAAATGTTTCTGACTTTTGCATTTCATTCAGCAAAACAAAACCTAAACATGTGCTTTGGTAGTGGGGGCTCCTCTGCTTCACTTCCTTATTTCCAAATTTCCCACACCTTTTACAATTTAGAATAAGAATCCCCCATTTGGGCATGAAATTTTATCATTTGCTTACCCAAGCCCTTACTTCAGCTAAGAGTACATGTGTTGGAAATAAAACTTCCCTTGTATTAAAGCTTTAGAAAAGGCAGAGAAGCTTTGAGGATCCTATGTCTGTCCCAAAAGTCCTGCACACACTCAGGTCTCTGCACTTCCACCTCAGGTGTGGATGCTGCCTCCACTAACACCTGCTTCCTAATGATTTTGAATGAATTTTTGATGATGCAGGCAGTGCACACGGCAAGAAATGTTGGGTGCTCAGACTCCTTAAGGATGCTGTACCAACTTGGCTTGGCATTTGTTAGCATTAATTATAATTCAGTAGCACACAGGCATGTAAGGCTGGACAGTGCCCTTGTGAGCACGATGTAAGTCACTCTTCACCACGTAGACAAATATATAAGGCATGTGTAGGGACAACCTGACAGCTCCAAACCCCTTTAGTAGTGAAATATTGTTATCTTTTAGTGCAATGGCAGCAGAGAAAAATCAGAAAAACAAATTTGTTTTTTCTTCCCCCACCTCTTTCGTAAACAAGGACTTCTGGTGTGTTCCCTCCCACCTCCCTTCCTCCCCATTAGAGTGGTGGTGTTAATTCTTCTGAGGTGATAAAAGGTGGGGTTTTTTTCCCCCTAAAGGCTCAAATCCTCATCTGAATAGAATACGAACTCCCAGTGACTTTAAGGGAGTTAATTGTGAAGGAGAACAATGCACTTGCCTCTTCCAGGGGAACTTCCCATTTCCTTCTGCCAAGGCCCAGCGAGATTTTGCAGTAACTTTCCTTGGAGATAAAGTTTCCCCTGTTTAACCACCATTTCAAATGTAATAAAACACAACATCCCTTAACGAACGCGGATGTCAAGTGGTTTTGTGTGTCTGCCCTGCTGAGAGACCGGGTCTGGATCCTGACATACTTGACTGAGGCTGTGCTAGTGAGAGCAACCTGCAATGACACCAGAGACAGAAACTTTAAAACTGGCTTGCTAACTGGTTTTCCTCAACAGAAATGACACCAGGTGCTTATATATATGATCACAAAACTTCAAGAATTCTTTTTTTTTTTTCAAACTGTGATTCTGGTTCACAAGTTCTAAGACACATCCAAGGATTGTAGCATTGCTGGCTGGAAGGGACCTCTGATGGTCACTCTGCCAGGAAGTAAGTTTTCCAGCTATTCCTAAGTAGAATTACTTTACAGTCTGAAATTCATCAACAATGTCGCACTTTGGAATTTCAAATTAATTCAGCCTGAGCACTTTCAAGAGTCCTTTTTTTCCCTGTTTAAAAGAAAGAAAGGGGGGGAAGAAAAGGTGCCATGAATGTTGCTCCATTTCTTTCAGGCTGTCTTTGAAGCATGGCATGAAAAGCTGCAGAAATTGAGAGCAAAACTCTTCTCTCTACTTATGTTACATGATGCTGGGCAGACACCCAAGTGGGAATTTTCCTTTTACAACATGAAAATGAATATCCGCCTGTTTTTTTTCCCCCCATGGATGGCATAGGGTGCAGACCCTCTGTACCTTGCTGAGAGCAGTGACTGTGTCCTTCCTGAGCTTCGTGGGCTTGCAGATGAACAAACAGGTACCTGCAAATGAGAGCAAGCAAGGGGATAAGAGCCACCATGTGCTTAGAGCAAAAGATGAGTAGGGGCAGGGTCTGCCCTTGCTGAATTGCATTATTCCTCCCATTGCCCAACAACCTAAATTTATGTTCTCACGTTTTAACCAGTCTGGTGCAACATGGCACACCCAATTCAAATGGGTCCAGCAAGGATGCAGGTCAGACTCCCCTCTCATCCTGGTGTGATGAGACCTGCAGTGCTTGCAGCCTGGCTACTCACCAGCTGCCTTCACCAGGCAGGTGCCAAGAGGTGGGCTTGCAGATGAACAAACAGGTACCTGCAAATGAGAGCAAGCAAGGGGATAAGAGCCACCATGTGCTTAGAGCAAAAGATGAGTAGGGGCAGGGTCTGCCCTTGCTGAATTGCATTATTCCTCCCATTGCCCAACAACCTAAATTTATGTTCTCACGTTTTAACCAGTCTGGTGCAACATGGCACACCCAATTCAAATGGGTCCAGCAAGGATGCAGGTCAGACTCCCCTCTCATCCTGGTGTGATGAGACCTGCAGTGCTTGCAGCCTGGCTACTCACCAGCTGCCTTCACCAGGCAGGTGCCAAGAGGATAGACACTCCCTCCAGCCCCAGGCACCCAGTGCTGCCCCAGATGTGGTGACATCCCACCAGATAAGGAGCAGCCACGGTGCTCAAGCTGTTGTGCAGAAGGAGCCTTGCCTGGATACATCAGCATCTCCCCTTTGGCTCCTGTGCTGCACGGTCCTGGCTGGCAGGCAAAGCTCAGCCTGAAGCATGTACTACAAAAGCTTGAAACCAGCCAGGTCTTCTGGCCTTTGGAGCTCATGGTTGTTTTTTTTCTGGCTGCTCTAAGAATGTTTTCAATTGCATCCATTCTGCAATTCAGGCTAAGGAAATTATATAAACAGCTCAGTTCAGCTCCAGGATCACAAAGATACATGAGCTTTAAAGGGATTTTTCTTTCTATTGCTTTTTAAACTAAATATTTGTTTCTATTTGTCTGGAAGAAAGAATGAGTAAGCTTAGGTCCTATCCAAAGATCTAGCATGTGGGGTTAAAAAAAGAAGGGGAAACATCCCACTCATTAAGAAATAAATTGTAAAAAACAACAACAGGAAAAGCAAAAAGCCAATCCCCTGACTTCTGTACTCTGAAAGGCTAAAAAAATAACTGCTGAACTAAACAGAGACCCAAAAGGCTGATACTGTCACAATTAGGTGACATCAGTCTGCTGTACCAGGTCCAGATGGCTGCTGGCAGCTAATGGATCTTCCCCCACAGCCCCACACATGTAACCATTTTCCCTGCTCTTCAATAGTAAACAACCTGTTTACAGGATTTGGACTCCTTGTTTCTTTTCTGGTTTTTCGGTTTTGTTTTGGGTTTTTTTGTTGTTGTTGTTGAAAAAGGAGTCTTAATAAGCAAATGGTTGTTTCACAATTCCTACCATGAGAGAGACCTGGCCATCAGCAAGGAGCCTGGTTAGCAGGGAAGGCATTCCGGGACTCGATTGCTCATGTGTTATGGTAGCATGAATAAACATATCCCATCTTAATTGCAAATCTGGCACTTGTGGATTGATTCTGAACCAGACACTTAGTCAGGTAAAGGATCATGGGGACCATGGTTAGACCACAAAACACATTTTTCCTTCCTATTTTAGCTGACTGAAAAACACTGTTTCGTAATATGTTTTTTTAAATAAAGGTGTCCTAGAGTCTTACAAAGGTACTGCAAGATCTCTAGGACTCACTTCACGCCTTCAAAATAAAAGATGTTCCATGGTGCTCTCCTTTTTTTACAAAGTCTAATTTTTTTTTTTAACATGATGATTCTAGAAGTGTCTCTTTGTGGCAATATGAAGAAGTCGAAACTTCCCAAACTGTTTCAGTGTTGGAGCTGCTTCTGTTACTAGAGGGCTCCTATTTGTGGCCATTTGTGGTCCAGCGGATTTTAACAAATATTTACAGTGCACCAACACCTGCAGCAGGCTGAGCAGCAGGGATGCCTCAAAGGAGCTAAGTCCAGGCAAGAAACCAGCCATTTCCTTAATGGCAATACAAAAGGCTGCTTGGTGATGCAGAAATACCCCTACCCCAGACACCCCAGCCTGTAAATCCATTCTGACCTGAAATCAGTGAAAAGATCACACAAGATGGATGGGTAGTGTAACTGTAAGAAAGGTAAGAGATGCTGGGGTTGGTAAGAGAAAGACCCTGAGGGTTTGCTGCCCATGGAGGGGCAGTGCATGGCTCACCCTAATGCTCTGTAGAAGCAGAAGAGCTGCTCACTGGTCCCATGGAGAGCACGGGCCTGGGATGGGGCAGCACAGTAGTGCCTGATGCTGTGCACCCTCCCTGTCCTCTGGTAGATATCTGCCACCACCTGGGAAACAGCTTCCCTGGGATAGCTGAGGGCAACATGCAGCCAGTCTCCTCTGTCAGGAAAAATAAAGGGTAGGCGGGGGGAAGGAGAGAAAATGCACTTAAGGGCTTGAGTACAGGAGAGATGGTCTGCAGCCAAGAGTACAGTCTTCAGGGGAAAACAAAGAAATGTCCTTTGAGGTTCTCTTCCTCCTTTAAAAAAAAAACAACACAACAAATCCTCAAAGCCAAAGAAAATCAGGTTTTTCTTTTGCTTTGTCTGGAATCAACAGCTGCTTATTATGAAGGTCTGATCCAGGGACCCCAGCTGACCTCAGAGAACTTTAAGTAAAGTGCCAGGATGGCTTAAAATCAGAGGTTTTTCTCTTCCCTGCCTGCTAAGGCTGCAGCACAACCAGTCCCACACCCGCTCACATCTCCTGAGGCAGCCAGGGCTTGTTTCAGTTCATCCGGAGCTGCTGCGGGAGAGGAGCCGGCGTCCAGCAGACATTGCACTGGGGGCACAGGTTCAGGAATTAGAAAGTAATCTCTGACTTGAACCAGAGCCACGGTCTGAAGAGACCTGCTTCCTCCACTTTACAGCAAAGTTTATTATTATGGTTTCCATTAAAACCGCCCTTCTCTTTCTTCAATGTCAGTTTAGAATAATTGAGGGTAAAGTTAAATCATCTTTTAACTCTTGTATATCACAAGTTCAGCACACACGTTTAAAATATAATTGTCCTCGTGGCTTTGCTTTATCCTGTGATCCCTATTGCCACCCTCACTGGAGAGAGAAACTGGCTCCAAACTAAGAACCTTTGTTAGGAGCCAAAAGATGCAGTTGCTGTGCACTTGGGATGCAGATGGGAAGGATTTTCCACAAAACCCGACACCCTTTCCCACCTGCGGGATGCACCTGTGCTGTGGAAAGCAGAAACCACCAGAAGTTTACACTTGAAAAGAAACACTAAATACTGAGATAATTAGCTCAATTATTTTTCTTCTTGCTAACCTCTGAAGTGGCTCACTGTGCCACACAAAGGTGCCTGAACCAGCACTCGGTTAGTGCTGGTTAGTATCCTCCTTAGAGGGAAGAAAATGTCCCCCGGGCTTTTAGCTACCTGGTTTCCTGGTTAAAATGTGAGAATATAAATTTGGCTTAGAGAAATACAAACACCACCTTCATCAGCTGTCTTTCTGGGCCCTACAAAATTGAGGAAGACAAAGTTTCTCCAAAGGTTTGCCTGAAATGACCCAGCACCCATCCCTGCCTGCAGAGCAATAAATGGGGGAAAATCACTTTGACTTGGAGAAACCTGGGTTTCTGCCTGCCTGGATCTCTCCTTTGCATTACACATGGAGAGCACGAGAGCAAAGCTATTTCAGACTTTTCCTGGTTTTCTCATTAAAACAAAATAAAACTATCTGCAGGATAGGGGGGACAGGCTGTTCTAGAATAATAAATCAAAGCTGCACAAAGACCCATCAGCTTAAGCCAGATACTGCCCTCTAGATTTTAACCAACTCCAGCTGTGTCATAACACAGGACAGCTAGAAAACGGATATATTTTCAGATTATTTGGCCTCCAACTAGAGGAAATGAAAGAAATGCACCAGAGCCATGTTTGTGGAATATTTTTAGGACGGAGACCCAAGACATTTGGCTGTTTCATAAGGGTGATTTGCATTGTGTTAGCACATTTCATCCCCTGAAGACACCGTCACAAAAAGGGCTTGTCATCTCCCTCAGATGCTGGGAACTGGCTTTGGTCTGTGCTACACTGCCTGCCACCTCCCTAGGGAACAAGAAAGGTGCTAGAAAAGGCTATTGGAGGGTGAAAGAAAAAAAAAAGTGAAAAACCCCACAGCTGTGACCATCTTGAGTTGCTGGGGCATTTGGGAATACGAGTGCTAGAGCCCAGTGTGATTGTGAGCAGGCTGAATGAAATGCTGAAATAAATTATATCAGAAGAAAAGCATCTACTTTGGAGTTTGTGGGGGGTGAGATGGAAATAAGGGCATTCCCACAACAATGGGCTGGGGAGATGTGAGAAGGGAAGGCATTAGAAGCTATCCTTTATGTAAATACAGAAAAGGAGAAGGTGGTTATTTTCTCCTTAATTTAGTGGTATTTTAACAGCTTCCTATTTAGTTCTTTACTACAGTTCTATTTCTTCAGCTTGTACTAAATCCACTATAAACCCTCCCAAACACCTGGCTATGTGGCTGAACTGAGCTCCACCATCCCCAGGAAAAGCAAAGCAAGAGACACGAGTGCTACTGCAGGACAGGCACAGGGCTCTGCCTTGCAGCTGGGCCACTGGATGGGTCTCAGGTGCTTGTTCTCCAGCAGTTGCCAAAACCAAGGGAGAAACGCAACAACAGGCAACAAGGAGCAGTCAGGCATGGTACATCTTGGATATTGTGTTCAAAATAAAACAGTGTGTGTGCCTTCCTCAGCCACTGCACTGCCCAGCAAGGACCTCCTGGCTGGGTCTCAAGTGCAGGAAGCCTTGAGAGGTGGTCAATAAAAAATAGGTCCTGCTTTATTTCACTGCTTAAACCTCTCCCTTCTGTCTTGTTCTCCACCTGCTATTCAAGATGAGTATTTGCAGACAGAATAAGAAAAACTAGTCTTTATTCTGCTGCTCTCTGAACCAGCACATCAGCTGGGATCTCTGCAGATGCCCCAGAGGCTTGAGGACACACAGCACCAGCAAGGAGAGAAAACACTGAATTCATAGTAGATTCCAGATTATTAATTCAGAGTCATTTCAGATCCTGCTGTGGGAACAGCTGTAGCTCTAGATGCTCTTATGCTTAAAGACCAGCACAAAAGGGAAAGAAATAATTTAAAACGCTACAAGCAGAAGCCAGACTATCAATACACAAAATGCTGCCCCAGGCAACAATCCACAGAAAACCAGAACACAGCCAGAGAAACAATTTCAAACATTTTCAGGTGGAAAGACTGATTTGGAATTAACTGTCAGTTGAAGTGAAAATCATGTTAACACGGGTAGGAAAATAACGTGAGATATTTAAGATGTTTTCACCCCAAAACCAAGCAATTGTGTTCACAACCTTTTCCAGTGATAAACTTCAGTGCATTTTAGAAGTAAGGAACACTCTTCTTTCTTTTTTTTTCATTATGGTTTTTAATCAGGCCAATATTTTCCTATGTGTTTAAAAAATAATAATAAAAAAAAAATATTGGCATTTGAAGGAGAAAAGATAAATATGCACTAACAAAAAGTTACATGGGCCTTAACAATTTCAAACACCATTTGGAGATGTTGGAGAATCTGCTGACACCAGCACATATAAAACCTGACATTTCTGCCCCTTTCTTACTGTCATTCAAAAGTCCCCACAGTGCATTTCATGCATTTTTATGAATGTATTTAAGCCTATTTATTTCCTTTTGGAAATGGTTGGATGAAACAAACCCAAGAAACCATTCTTATTTTTTTTTCACAAGAATGTTGGCATTTGTAGTTCTGGCTCTTTCAGGTGAAGCAAAAATATCAGGCAAAGTGTTGCAGAACTGTTCTTACGTTTTGGCAATGAGCAGGATTCCTGGGATAAGGGAAAGCAAAAAAAAGGATGAGGGAAAGGCAAAAAAGCAAGCAAAAGGTTTCCTGTTCTTGGACATGTGGCAGATAGAGATCTGCACGTACACACATACATACCTCATTTACAACCCTCAGAACAGCCCCCCCAGCTCAACCCCCAGCTCCCAAAGGCAAAGCCACTCAGAGAAACGTGATCAAGCAGGCAAAGAAGGGGAGACTTTTTGCAAGTGGTGGGATGTAAAGTGAGTCATGCAACTTGGAGATGAGATTTGGCTGAAACAGACATAGAGAAAGGGCATCTCTGGGACTCTCACTGCCCAGGAGTGGACAAATAACACTTGTTGAATATTGTAATGTGCCCCTTGACTATATCAGATGGAGTGCCAGTCCTGGACAAATGGGTATGATCTAGTGCTGGGGTTGCTGGTTATGCTGGATATCAATCCTGGATGTATTTTAGCAAAAGGAGCCTCTAAACTGATGGATATGATATTATTCCAGAAAACACCTCCACCATGTTTATTGACATGGTGTGTCACGTAGCTGACAACCATGGAAGTGCACAGTCCAAATCCTGATCTCACTAATGAAAATATGGGATAAGCTAGCGAGGGAATGCTGCAGAGTACAACCAAAAATTACCTATTTTTTCCTGTCAATGAATAAGTCTCCCCCAACTGTTATTACTCCTATTTAAAAACAACACCTCTGACATTTTGGTCAACATCTCCATGAGCTGAACTTTGAAAAGGGAGTGAGGCAACTGGGAATCTGAAACTTTACTGTTCATATCATGGGAACCAAGCAGAACTCCCCACGTGCTGCTTTGGTAAGTTTCTCTCTCACCAGCTGAATTTTGAACTTCAAAAGACAAAAAAAATGCAAAGCCAGCATTCAGCCTCAAACCCATCCCAAGAACAAATCTCAGAGGACAGTTCTCTGTGCTCTCAGTCAGGATACATCTTTTTTTTCTCTCTCCAAAAGTGTCTCCCAACCTCGCAATAACCTACCCAGGAACTGGCTGAATGTCCTTTGGCACAAAACCATCTTTCATGACAAGCCTTCTCCTCTCCAACCAGCATAACTGCTGGGGAAAATGGAGTAAGAAGAGTGACAAAGGGATTGCAAGGAACTTGGCCATCTCCTCTCCACTTCTCCCAATTCAATCTCTTTCTCTTGAACCCCCATTTCTCACTGGTTCCCTGCAGCTGCCTCTCACTCCTGTTTTTTCTAGATTTCTATTTAATTTTGTGCATTCAACTCAAGTCCATTAAAACCTCCAAACACCTCCAGTGACAAACAAGGCTACTGGGTGAATACCCAGCAATTTTTTTCTGGACCTTTCTATTAAGGATAGACTGTTCTGGAAGGCCACTTACTGCAGGAATAGTAATGTTAGGGATGTGTTCAGCTAACTAGAGTCATGTGTATTGCTATTTAAATACCATTTAAAAATTTAAAACATAGGTAATCTCTTGATATAAATTACAATTTTTGGTTTTACCCATGTGCCTCCCTAGGCAAAAAGAAGGATTTTTTTTTTTTTTATTTTGGTGAAGTTTAACAAACTGTAGCAGGGATCCAGCCCTGAGGTGCACTTCTGCTAATACTCAGGAAACAGGGTCTGACTCAGACAGCACTTGGCTCACAGACAATTGTATTCAAGCAAAAATAAGAACTTCCTGTGTTTGAATACAGTACATCATCTTATCATCTCTCTTCCCACCCTAAATGCTTTCATAGAGGAATCACATACCAATCCAATGTTAATGTGTTCCCAAGTACTGTCACTGACTATAGTGACACAATCTATGTGTATTTTGTATTTTCCTGCTGCTGTGCCTTGGATGCACATCAGGTCAGGAGAGGTTGGTGGCCCTGAGAAGGCTCATCCTGACTCCATGGACCCTCTGAGAAGACCCAGCTCCACTCCATGAGCCAGGAGAAAGGTGAAAGCAGGGGGAAAAATTCAGTTTCATGTGCCAAGCCCCAAAGTGACAAGAGTCTGGGACTGTCTGATGCTCACATTGCTCTAACTCATACTGTAAAATGGTCAGCTCAGGAGCAGGATGTCTCTTCTCAGAGTCACCTTGCTCACCCCAGCTGCTGCCACTGGGCCAGCTGCAGGCACATGCCCCTGAGGTCAGGGAGCAGCAAGGGCTGCAGAGGCAAAGATGGGGCTTTAAGGTTCACTCCAACATGGAGATGGCAGAACCTGCTTTGGACCAGCTGTACTAAAATGGGGCAATCTGCATCCTGGTGCTCTGGCAAATGTTTTAGCTGCTTTCCAATTATTTTTTTTTTAATACCTTGTGGCTTTCATCCATGGGTTAACCTGTGGGTAATTTAAAGGATTTAAATAGACAGAAAGGAATTCAAATATATCTGCTGACTTCTGTGTTGTGTGGGTGATTAACTCTGAATTACAGATGTTATCAGGAGGGGCAGGCTATGAAACCCAAGTAGCACTTTACTTATTATTATTATTATTGGAAATGGTGCTGGTGTTACTTGTATTACATCCAGAGCTGGAGGATTGAGGTCAGAACTCATGTATGTACAAGAACAAGAAAGCAGTCATAGCCTTAAACTGTTAGCTCCCCTTTGAAATACTAATTTTTCCTTCCTGTGCATTTATCATTCTGGGAAGCAAGAGGAAAGGGTCATTTAGAACTAATCTGAAAAAGAAACAATTTAGGAAATATCCATAAACTGGGCAGGTTTGCAACAAGCACATTCTAGCCTTGACTTGTTATCTTTGTTTTCCTCCAGACCTTATCATCACTAAGGAATTTAGCTGCAAAAATGACAAGTAGCTGAAAGTATGAATCAGACTGGCATTGAATAAGAAGCCATAGGAGAAACACCTACCTACACAACCCTGACAAATACAAATATAACGAGTTCCCCAGAGTCTCAGTGCAGACATGGGCTGCTTAAGTTTGCTGCACTGAAATCTCCACCTTTTCATGTGTTGCAGTGTCCTGAAGGCTCCGTATCATCCAACATCCAAAGGCTCAATTATTTCAAATCAAGAATTTAGACACAAGCCCATTGCAGGCTCTTAAGTTTTCAGATAAGGAAGATTATTCACTGGTGAATCTGACAACCAGCCCCAGTGCACAAACCCAGCACAAAAACAGGAGCTGAGCCGTGCACCCCTGCACAGATACCTCAGCCAGGGGAAGGGCTGAACATGAGCCCAAGCACACACATGGACATCTCTCCCTTTGCTTGCCATTGAGAAGAAATCAGGGCCTCCCCTGCCAATTTTTTTTTCTTAAAAAAAAATCCTCTCATAAGGATCCAGCTCCTGCAACACAGCACAAAAAAACTTTGAAATCCTAAACCCCGTGGTACTTCTCCAGGTGAAGCCAAGGGTGTGTGGATGAGGAGAGCCTGGGGAAGGCTGCCATGGGAGCCAGCAGCTGTCAGGAGAGGTGCAGGACAAAGGAAAGCCCCTGCTTGGGGAACTGTAGCAATCGACCTACAAAAAATACCCTCTTTGTACTCCTAGATGCTCTCATGTCCCTCAATTCTGTGTTGAACCACAGTGAAGAACCCTAACAAGGAACCCCTTCCCCCCCAGCCTTAACAGACCAAGTACAGAGATATTTGGCTATGTTCATTAAAAACAAGGAATGTTTCATCTAATTGCCACTGCTTTTCAGGCTGCTTCAGCAGCACAACTTATTACACTATACCTCAGATATGTGCTCTGAGGAGATTCAATTCTTATCTTTAGATTTGCTGATAGCACAAAGAAGCCTGGCTGATTTACTGAACCACCCTGTGCCTTTGATAATAGCATTTGCCTTCACTTCTGTGATTAGAAAATTTGCACACACACAAAGCCTAAGTCATTAAATTGAAGGACTTCATTTCTGACTCTGCTTACTGTATGAAGTGCCAATCTTTGTGCTGTTTTCCAGCACCTGAAAGGAGGCACTTACTTGCAACCTAATAATGTTTTCCATCCTTTTCTCCTGCCTTACCAGCCTCTGCCCCCTCTCATAACAAGCTTGATGCTCTCTGTGGGTCTTTGTGCTCCAGGATAGCAATTGTGAGCAAAGCCCTTAACTCAGTCTCACAGATAATTCTCATTCTTCTTTGAAGCAGAAAAAAAGCCAAGAAAACATAGAAATAGCTCTGAGGGGGTGGAAACGGCTCCAACAAATAGATGAAGCCCATGGGGAAGGGGTCTGAGGTCCTGTTAATGAAGGTTTTGCACATATTTTATGAGAGCAACCTGATGAGAGCAACCCCAAGCAGATCTGGACTGGTTCTGGAGAACACTTTGTTCCAGGTCATTAAAATTCCAGCCAGCACTCTCCTTCTGTTCACTTGCCAAAATGTTCAGAAGCTCCTTGCCCTGCATTACCTCTTTCCATTAGCACCAATACCCATCTGCCTTCTCATCCTCACGGGGAAACTCCCACCCATTAGACAGACAACCCTACCTATAGCTGAACAAGGGCACTTCTGCTGTGACAGCAATGTTCCCAGCAGCCTGAGAACACAGCCTGGGGGTCTGATGGGCTTTCCCTGCCTCTGCAGCCCTATAGAAAGACTCAATATATATTTTGCCATCAATCAGCTAATGACAAATGGAAACAAGTCTCTCTCTGGTTGGGAGGGAGTTGCCAGGCCTTGAAGAGCTCCTTAGCACCACGTGGCTGCAGTTGGCAGCAAGTGAAGACACAGCAGTTTTGTTTGGTTAACTACATATTGTGATGGAAGTGAGGAACCTGAAGGATTACTCCAACCATGGTTTGAATCCATGCAAGGAAGACCCAAGTACTGCAGCAGCTCCTCAGGTGCCCACAGCAGAAAGCAGATCTGCTCAGAGACTGGGCTCTAGCTGGTCTCCTCCTCTGCTGAGAAAATCCACCCAAGCGGTGCCTCTGAGCTCACTGGGCAGGATTCTCAGCTCACAGAAAGCAGGGCTGCCAATTTCAGCTGAGTCATCTGAATTTATCCCAACCAGCTCTTGCCCACCCCAGGAATCCGGATGTTCCAGTCTTTTAAATAGACATCTGAGCTGGCATGACTTCTGCTGGGGCTTTCTACAGAGCTTCAGAAGCAGGCAAAGCGTTAATCATGCAAATATTCAACCCCAGGGCTGTGCCTGACCTCCAGAGAGATCCAAATCCTGGTACACAGCTCCCTGTCAAATTCCTTATTCCCCCTCTGACCTTCCTTTAGCCAGAGCAGAGCCAATCACTCCAGAAGCATGAGGACTGTCCAGCTGCAAGGCAGCATCCTGGATGTATCTATCCATCATTTTACAATGACAAGACCAAAAATAGTTTAGTTATTCACTTGGTTATGTATGAAACTGTGAATCCTAGAATATTGTTATTCAAGTTTATCAAACGTTTTTTGGCATACATCATAAATGCTGCACAGATGTTATTCTCTAAAGAACTCATTTTTTGGCAGATAATCCAGTATTTGGATTTTGAAAGAACAAAGAAAACATAAAGCCACTTGAGACAGGTAAAAGTCTTCCCTAATTTTCTAACTCTGATTACTCTGGGCTCCACAATCTGAGACTTCTCCTATTCCAGAAATGATCAGACAACAATGCTTTAAAAAGGTCATGCATGGAAGTGCTTAGGCAGGTACTTGCTTTCCTTCAAACCCATCAACCCTCTTTTTCACCTCAATTGCTTCATCCTTCTATGGAAGTCTCATCTCTCCATGCTTTTGCACGCACTCTGGATATTTCCCCATTGCCCTGGCATCAGCCTTAAGCACCCAGCATCCCTCAGGTGTACACAGAGCAGCCCCACATTTCATTTCCAGTTACTCCTTAGCAAGATGCCCCAAATGAAATGAAGCAGAATTGTGATTTTCCTTCATTGCAATGTATTTCTTGTTTATGGTTTTTCACAACACACACCTTGCCAACCAATTCTGGCTCAGAAAAAAACTACCAACATTTGCCCTGTTCATATAACTGGTTTCACACAAGACAAAGAGAATCACAACCACATTGTTGTTCTCAAGATTAAAACGTACTGAAGTTGCTGCATGAGCAAGAGTTAAACTTGAAGCAGAGTTTTATCAAAGACCCAGAACTGCCTTCCAAGTTGAATCTGTGCTAAAGGGTCATGGGCCAAAGCTTTGACAAGTAGGAATTGGCTCAGTGACAGAGTAACCACCAGTCACCCAGCAGATGACTTAGCTCTGCAGTTGCAAGGAAATAGCTGATCGTTTTAAGACAGATAATAATTGCAAAGCTCAGCTTGCCCATGAGTGACTAATGGGTTTTCCTTTTCCTTGAAGTGCACAAAGATATATTAATAAGGAAAACAGTTACTTAATTCTAATAATTTCTCTGTGACAGAAATATCCCACCACTGGTCCTCCAGTGACTCGATTATGACCTTACAGCAACTACATTTTTGAAATCAAGAGGACCAGGTATATGTTACTCACTATAATGGGCATGTATCAAGAGGAAACATTGCCCTTCTCAGCTACATTCCCATAGAGTGTCATAATGGCAACTAGAGATGGTATTTTCCCCAAAATTTCTTCAGCTCCAAAGTTCAGGTTTGGTGAACAGAGCTCAGGCTTCTACCAAAGCTATCCCAGGGTAAAACCACAGCAGTGGCATTCTACTGGGGGAGCAGAGGATGGTTGTGGGGTTTGGTGGATAATACTGGACAAGTAGGGAACCTGCCAGGTTTACCAGCAGTACATGCTGCTTCATGTCCTCAGTGCCTCTGAGTTGTTTCATGTTAACAGTCTATAACCTGATTAGCAAATCTGAGCCTGTGTGTGGCTGGGTTGCATGTAAACATGGAAGATTTCATTTGCATAACAGTCCTTTTACTGTATTGCATTTTAATCAACAACTGAGGAGTCAAATAAACTGAAGAACCCTAAGTGATGGCCAGTTGTTTTTTTTGTGGCCCTGATCCCTTGCAGCATCTCATCTGTGCAAACCATGGCAATGTCTGTCACTGCTGAGCTGCCTGGATTGCAGGACTCTCTCCTGAGAGTTGCATCAGTGCAAAGCACAGGTATTTTCACCAAAGTAGGAAGAGTCAGTACTAAAAGCCATCAGTGAAATTATGCAAAATGAAATAGATTGCAAAGGAAAAAAGTAGCATGTAAAATGGACAGACCCTGTTTTTATATAACGCTAGAAGAAAACATGAGATATAAATACAGCACAGCCTACAATTTTGCTGCACTGAGTCTCAACATCTTAAAACTTTACATAAAAAGTAACAGTGATTGCAGGGCTGTTTGGATTACTGAAGATGGAGAGATCTGTGCACATTCTGATGTATTTCTGCACTTTATATATATGGGAGATAAATTATGTGTGCAGTAACTAGTACAAACAAACGAATGAGAGCCAGATTTCTTCTGGAGGGATTTCAGGGACAGCAGCCCAGGACTTACTTGGATTCTGTTTCAAAGTTTTTTTCTGGATAGGAAAACATTTCTGCACATCAAAAAAGCTGGAATAAAATGAAATCAGGGGCATCTCTTTGCATCAGTAAGTGCCAGCCATTAACACCTTGCGCCTGCGCTCTCGGAAATTGCTGCAAGGTCACTTGTGATTAACCTGGGAAACAGTTGGAGCTCCAGGCCTTTTGAAAAGATAACATTTTCTAACAACATAGGGCAGTACCTGTTGAAGTTTTGAAGTTGATCGGGTACAGGATAATATCCTCAGGTGCTCTGGCACTAGATGATATAAGCCTGCTCGAGCATGACGAGGGGCTGGTACTGCTGCTTTGGGGCTCCTTTGTTCACGCCTTGCGGTCGCAAGGGATGGGAATGGTATGCTGTTCTGGCAATGGAGAAGGTCAGATTCTCAGGGTGTCTGGCCTGAATATAAAGCTGAAGGGTGAAAGGAAAATGACAAACATGTCCATTAAACCAGCCAGGCGCAGCCGTAACATGTGCATTTGATCATCGCTGCCTGTAAATGGTTTTTGCCAATGAAGAGCTCAGAACATTTGGAAAGTTACTGAAACATTTCCAGTTCAAATAAAAAGGTAAAACAGAAATAGCATCAGCAGCCATTGGTGGGGACACCATGAAGTGAGATATGAATTGTACAGTGCCATAAAAATGTACACTATTCAAAATCTTAAGGGAGAAGGGTAATCAAGGAAATATGACAAAGTCACTCATTTTTATAAATTCAAATAGCTGTACTTTTGAAACAGGCTTATTCCATTGAAAATACAGAAAACTCAAGTTATTTCAACAGTCATTGGATCAAGTCCAGCTATCTAATGGAATCCACATCTCACTCTCAAGAAGCAGAGTAGGTTGAAATTTGGGGGACTAAAACTCAATGGCCTGACTAGATGATTTTATAGATTGAATGTCCCATGTTCCAGAGGCTTGAACTCAGTGCTGTTCTGTGCAGGGACCAACAGATGCCCTCAGCCTATAGTTCAACCCTCAGACCAATTACAAAACTACAGTCTGGCTATATGCTTTTCTGTCTTGCCATCATGCAAATGAAGGCCAACTCACATGGCAAACTTCAGCTTTAAGGCTGAACACATGATATTCTCTTGCTTCCCCCCTATGAACTTCCAGCACAAAAAGGGGGTGCCCAGCTAGTCACTCAAATCTGTTGCAGCATGCAGGGTTGCAGCAGGCAGCCTGTTATGTTCCCTGAAGGATTTCAAATGCACTCTGCCTACTCCCCACCTTGCCCCTGAATTCAGCACCCTCATGCTGAATTATCAAGGTAAAAATCTGTGTCTCATGTCAAGAAGATAGTCCAAAAGTTGTTTTAAATATTTCTTAGTCCATTCCTCCTCTCAGTCCATTGCACTTTAATGATGAGCACCTCTCCTGAGTGGTATCTGCAGACCCTTGGAGATTAAAGTGGATCCCAGAATTGCATTAAACACAAGCTTTTTTTTTGATGGCTGAAACTATTGATCAAGTAATTCACCCTGAACAATCTCTGAGCAGCAGCCCATTTGCTCATTCTTAATGGATCAAGGAATGATTGATTAGTTTTTGCAGTCTGATAAAAGACCTTTTTATCTATGAAACCAAGGAGAAAAACCCATTTTCCCTTCACATTCAAACCATGATTGGAAAGTCAGATACATGCAGTGCAATAAACCATATCTCAATCTCATTTATCCCCACCCAGATGGGTAAGTGCTGAGGTCAGAGCAGGTGATCAGTGATGTCCCTTCAGACCCAAAATGCCATGAAGTGTATTCATTGTTCTCAAACAAAACAAAATTTTCTGACAAAGAACAGTTGGAATGAACTCTGATACTGCAAAATAATTGCCCACTTTTGTCTTCATGCATAAGAGGCAAGAGTTTCTGGCCTATCGCTGTAAACTTTGACTTTATTTCTTTCTAATATGTGTATCCAGCAAGCACAGAATGTGAAAGTGGTAGCTGCCATGCACTTACTATAAAATTGAAGGCAGTAATGATAAAATAAGCCAAGGAAAGAAGGAAATGCATTCAGTGAGCCCCAAGAGTTCCTAAATTACAGACTACCAAGAGCAAAAGATTCCAATATACTTGAAGGCATTTGGGTAACAGGAAAAGAAGAGAGAGAGAGAGAGAGAATGCTCTGCATAGCCTTAGCTGCTCCCTGCAATGATTGTTAATGAGCTCAAGAATTGCTGGAAGAGTTTGCAGCAGCTTCAATGAGATGATGGAGAAAGTGTGTAGCTGTTTTGAGAATGAAACAGTAATTACTAGAACAATGAAAGGTGCCACTTCTGTGTTGGCAGAAATATTTGTAAACTGCCTTTTTCTCCTGCAATGACCAACACTGGTCACTGAGTGAATGCTTTCCAGAACTGCAGGTCACCAAGGATGTGATATTTAGTCCCACAGAAATACCATAGTATATCTGGTGACCCTTGCAAAAGGTCTGTCATTAAAGAAGGTCACAGTAGACAAATGCCCTGGTGAAGCAACCCAGATCCTACATAAAGAGACTCTTATGCCCAGGTAAAGCATCACTAAGTCAGCTGGACTTTGACTGGGAGCAGAGGATGACTGAGATGATTCCTGCAACATCTGTGTTCAACTCTAGAAAAACAGTCTTGGTATCTTGGCCCATTCTTGAACACAACAAGCTGCAGAGAAAACAGCACCCCACATTTTCTCATTCCTCCCTTTCTCTGAGCCTCCCTCCTCATTTGAGGGAACAAGGGACAATAGGGGAATCCAATCCCTGTCCTTGAAATCCCCAACCTCCCTTCTGTCACGCTGACTCATGTCAATCCTAGCACTGGTTTTTTGTTTCCCTTTCAGGACTGCAATCAAGACCAGCAGATTACTTCAGAAAAATCTCAAAGTAATCCAGAAAAAGCCTGCTTTTAATCCCCAATGACACGAAGTAAAAAGAACCCCTTGAGCTCCACTGGCCCCAGACAGGTACAACATCAGCCACTGTTCCAGCATAGTGCTCCTGGGATGTCACAACGTGCCCTCTTTCTTCCTCAGCTTTTACTCTCTGACACCTTTACTCACTTCAACCGAGCTGGAAAACTTCATCACTTTTCTTCCTTGTATCTATCTTTGGAGAAGAAAAACATTTGTGGATAGGAGTGAAAAGGAGAGTAGCATGAGAATTTTTTCCTAGAATGAAAAATCCATCTTCCTTAGCAACACCTCCATAACTTTTTGTTAGCTCTATCAAAATGTTTAAAAGATGAAAGTGGGTCATAAAGATACTTTAAAATATGAGAAGTGGTGACAGCTTAATGTAGTAGGAGAAGAAGAGCTAGTTAGAGCCTTATAAAATGTGAGCCTTCTACTTGCTTGAATGATTTAATGGACATAGTTGTCATTTTAGCTACTTAACACTTCATGCTAAAAAGATGTGTCAGGTTTCCCTGGGCTTAAATGGCAATTTGCCCAAGTAGATTGCGAAACTGAGAAGATAAGTTCTTTTACAATTCATGGGGGATCTGCCATTCAACTGGATAGCAAGTATGAAGATAAGCAACGTGCAAAATATTGTAACAGGAAACCTTGGTTTCTGAGAAAAGGTTTGCTTGCTTTCCAGTTTCTTCAACGTTGCTTTTGTCATGCTGGGATGTCAGCTGTCAAGTTGGGCAAAATACCTTACAAGTGAGAAGCTCAAAACATACCTTCCCCCCTTCTGGTTGGTTGACTGTTCAATAAATGTTAATTTCCCAGGGCACAAGATTCTCCCTATGAAATTTCCAAGTGAAGACTTTAAAATTATTTCAGAGAGAGGAAAAAAAAAGTATTTTTTTTCTCTAACACAGGCTAGGACACACGAAGCCGTCACTGACATCAACAAAACTACTTTGATTTTCCAGACATCAAACCTGGAGCTCTTTGTCCAACCACGGACACCATCAGCTGAAAAATGGCTTGCAGGGTTTTCCTTCTTCCCAGTCTGGGAGCTGCTAACAAAGCTCAAGCAGATATCCTGGGGCTGGACAGTTGTGCCTGTGCTCAGAAAAGCACCATTTGCTACTTCTGGCATCTCTTGCTTTACATGTAGAAGCATCAGTCCCCAAACCAGCTACACAGGCACTGGATACATGAGGGGACAGATGGGGGGATGCCAGCTGAAGGTAGATAACTTGGAGATGAAGGATCAGTGCAATTGCAGAATTTCACTGCAAGAACAAAGTCAACAGAAGTGGAAGAATTTCTATTTCAGCAGCCTGCACTAAGGGAACTTCACTAAGGAAACTGATGAAAAATCAGCAGCATTGCCTGAAGTATTTTAGAATAGCAAGGCATCCATTTTTGGTAATTCAAGAATGACACTACCTTAGCTATGTGGCAGTCCTTTACGACTGTCTAACACCTTTTTAAGCTTACAAAAGAAAATAGTACTTACTGCCAAAAACTGTGTTTATTTTAATAAAGACTAATACTAAAAAAGAGAAGTTTCACAGGCTTGCTGTGAAGTCTGTGAGGAAGCAGTGAGTGTGCAGCTTCAGCTGCCCCGTGGGAGCCAAGGCACTTGTCTTACAATTTATTTAAAAATCAAGAATGTTTTAGGAATCTCATTTACTTTTTAATAAGTAAAGCAGGTGTTGAGGAGCCTCCAGTTCAGTGCAGTTGGAAATCTCACCCACCTACATGAAGAGAACTATGGGATGAGTTTCCCTCTAGATTTTTCTTTGCTTATTGGCCTTTGCAACAGCTGAAAGTCATGTTGATGGGACACCCTGGACCTCTGTGCCCTGCTGACAGTCTGAGTGACTCACAGAGACTGCCAGAAAACGGGTGCTGCCAACTCCTGTGATTTTCCCTGTGAGTGTCCCTCTATTTTCTGTTCTTCCTCAAAGCCTCACTGTATTTACATTACAACATTGGAGTTTCAGCTGTCATTAAAAAGCAAAGGGGTTGGTCTTGTTTGGACAACACAATCCCTACAGACTCCAGAATCAAAAGGGGAAGGCAAAATGACCTGAGAGTTCTTGCTTGGGTAAATGAGGATTTTAAGTTGGTCCTAGAACCCTTTTTTTGGTAGTGAAAGGCAACACTTGAGCCAAAGAATGAAGCATTTATTAGTGCTCCCTGCTGTCTTGGACACCTGTGGGAAAGGAGGAGTGATGGTTCTTGGGGATGGTGAGGAGGAAGAGCCACGAACCAACCACAGGATGGTGGGAATGTCAGCCAGATTTAAACACCCTCAGGAAACTCCATCCCCAGGATTTTAAAGAGTTAGAAATCCTACCAGAGGAATAGGCTTCCCCCAGGCATTTCTCTTCCTGGGCAAATTACATCCAGGAGAAGAAGAGCATGAAAAGCAAATAAAAGAAACGAAGCAGAAAGGAATTAACTGAACTCTAGGTACTTTCCTCAGAAAGGATTTGTCTGCAGTGTTAGCTGAAGGACTTGGATCTCATTATTCCATGCCAAGTAGCCCATCCCTAGGCTGACTATCTTGGGCCCAGCTTAGCAGCAATATAAGAGTCACTGTTTCCTTGAACTGAAAGGACATTTTCACCTGCTTCACTAGGGAAGCATAAAAGTTCTTGTCTACCAGGGCTACATGAAAAGGAAAAGAAAAACAGATTTTGTAATAGAGTTGCTAAGATGGAAGCAAACCATCTTGCACCATAATTGGGTTCACTCTGTTAGGCTTTTGGTCTAAAATAAGACACTCAGAATTTAGCATACAAACTAATCCTCAGTTTTTCAAGGTGCTAAGAAGCTGAAATATTCCAACATATATACCCTTCAAATTTAATCAACCCCTGCTGCACGGGACCAATTTCTTCTGCCCCACACACATACATGTTTCCCTATCCAAAACTCATAAAGTGAAGCGTTTAGTATGAACTTTTCTCATCCTGCTGGAAGCTGATTAGTTGAAAAATGCTGGTAAGTAACAGATCCCAGAGAAGCAAATGTTTATGTTTGCCTAAACCTAGCCAAGGAAATTTTCTATGGTGGAAAAACTGCCTCACCACATAGAGTGCCATAACTGGGAGGGTATTAATAGAAATAAAAACATAAATTCCTACTTGTTTACAATTCTGAATTTAACCATTAGGTTGCCAGAACTTAGAATATGGTTTGTCTAGAGACATAGAACCAAATATGTGTCCAGCACAAAACCCTGATTCGATGGGAGTGTTTCATAGAAACCAAATCCTGTTTCTGCCCAGTCAACAGCAAACCAAGGGACATAAGTGCAGTCTCTAGGCATTTCAATAGCAATTTCTGATCTCTGCTGTGAAACTAAAGCAAATGCATGCAATTTTTTTTAGTTCAAGGAGCTATGCAGAATCTGGATGTGGCTGCATACTTACTGGTCTCAAAGACAACTGGATTCGTATAAGTTTGATGCAGAAAGTTAATTGGAGAAAGGAGAGCAGGGTGCTGTGTCTGGCTACCCAAAGTACAAGCCCACACGTTACTGCACATCAGAGAAGCCACAGAGAAAACACCATCAGAAATCTCCCACTATGGAAAATCCATGAGTCTAGGTTTGAAACCAACCCCGAGGGGCAACTGTAGGGAATCAGGCTCTGCTAATCCCCACAGGCACAAACCAGCATGTTACAAAGGGAAACCTGACAGCCTGCTCCTCTCGAGGCAGTTTAAGTGCTGCCTGATCTTCAGCGACTTCAGGCAGCGTTTCATCCTGTGCCAAACTGCTGATGTCTGGGCAATGTTACCAACTCCCAGCAAGACAGGGGTTTGCAGTGTGCTCCCAAGTGCACAGAAGACTTTTAATAAATAAAAACATGGGTAAATAACACCTGCTGTATCTCATGAACCCTGATCTTATTTTAAGATGACTTCATATTCCATCCTTGCCCTTCATACCCAGCAGTGCACCTCACTGCAGTCTTTATTTGACAGTATAGGGTTGCTCTCAGGAGTCAGGAGAACATAATGGTCCTTCCAAAGCCACATCTTGTTTGAGGGCTCCCAGTACCAACTCTCTAACTCCAACCACTTGGTGGTGTGTGCACCTGCTACACACAGTCTTAATATTTGCTTTGTTCAATAAAAGGAGAGAGGAGTCTTGGTAAGATGTCCAAGTAACTGGACATGTAAACCAGGCCTGGATACCTTTTTTGTAAATACATTAATATCTTTTACAAATGGAGAAACAAGGAGAGCCATCTACCATTTCGTACAGGTGGCTGTGAAAGCTGTGGTGAGTCATGTATTTACAGTATGTTTCATCCATACACAAAGGCATTGTTGAAATTTGAGCAACATACCATGAACCACAATCTGATTTTGAGGTCACATTTCCCCTCCATTAACCACTTTTCTTCTTTTTCTTTCTTT
>NW_009954311.1:1071377-1071805 GCF_000747805.2 Chaetura pelagica | reverse complement strand
TGAAAGGTTACCTGGGATTTGCAGCCCTCTCTACCAAGTTGTTCACATCTCAGCTAAGGTCTCTAACTCAAGTTTGCTGAAGAAAACTGCTGCAAACATTTAAGACTACCCTGATCTGAGACTGACCATCCCTCATCCAGTGATTTCTGGATGGGAAATAAGAAATAAGTGTGAGTTTGTGGCTCAGCTACTCATTTCACCATCCTGAACACAGTGGGATGTATCAGAGGAGTAACATCTTCCATCACTGAAACTTGACTCATCCCACTTATCCAGCAAAACTCCATGATATTGTAGACAAATGCCTGGAAGCAAGAACTAGAAAATACCAAACTTTCCCCCCAACTGGATTTCAATTTGCAGCTTCTTTAGGGCAATGGGAACAGACGGGGCTCCTTGCAGCCACAGCCACAGGCAGGGGGCACACC
>NW_009954311.1:1050868-1071041 GCF_000747805.2 Chaetura pelagica | reverse complement strand
CCCTACTGAAAGGTTACCTGGGATTTGCAGCCCTCTCTACCAAGTTGTTCACATCTCAGCTAAGGTCTCTAACTCAAGTTTGCTGAAGAAAACTGCTGCAAACATTTAAGACTACCCTGATCTGAGACTGACCATCCCTCATCCAGTGATTTCTGGATGGGAAATAAGAAATAAATGTGAGTTTGTGGCTCAGCTACTCATTTCACCATCCTGAACACAGTGGGATGTATCAGAGGAGTAACATCTTCCATCACTGAAACTTGACTCATCCCACTTATCCAGCAAAACTCCATGATATTGTAGACAAATGCCTGGAAGCAAGAACTAGAAAATACCAAACTTTCCCCCCAACTGGATTTCAATTTGCAGCTTCTTTAGGGCAATGGGAACAGACGGGGCTCCTTGCAGCCACAGCCACAGGAAGGAGCACAACTGGAGATCTCCTGAGCCATTGGGATGTAAACTTATGCCCAGTTTATTATTCACTTCATAGTAGGTTGCACTCCACCACTCCTCAGCAGAGAGTCTGAGGACACCCACCCAATCCCCTCTTGTGATGTTCCCCTCGTACCTGTGCAGATTTCTCAGTGCAAATCACCCCATTCCAGGGCAGGACAGCCAGACACCCGGGATGGAGCAGCAGGATGTTGTCCACTCTGTCTATGAAAGTGTCTGCATACCCCATCACTGAGCCATCCAGGTCATGGAAGAGAGACATTTTGTCACCATTGTGATCATTGCTCCCTCACCACTGCCCTGGTCTGCCAAAAGCCACTTTCAGTCCAACCTAGGAGGAGAAAATAAGAAGAAAAAGTACTGGTTAGCTCTAAGTAAGGACTTGTGTTTGCAGTGTTCGAACAGCCAAAGCAGGGAGACAGCTGGACCTAGAAACTCTATTGTGTGAGCAAGAGTTTTGCTTTGTCTTGTCTCTTCTGAAAAAATTCTGACTGTCTTGGTTTTCCCCCTTATTTCTTAATCCCAGGAGATATTTTCACAAAAATCAGACTTATGGTTCTTCAAAATGCTACCACACAACCATGTATTCCTTGAAATCAAACAGCAATAAACTGTGTGCTGGCAAAAGGAAGAGGATGACTCAAAAGGTAGGGAAGTACTGGAAGATCATGAAATTTACTGAGGAATATTAAAGCTGTGATCAAAGAAACAAAAATTACTAGATATGTAGTGAATTTTCCCATATTTTTTCAATGGCTATTCTAAATGATCCTGTGAGTGCCATTTTTTTTTTCCTAATTGTTCCCCTAAAACTTCATAAAACTCATAAAAGTGACAGCAATTCTCAGAATTGGCTCTTGTGCACATTCTAATAAATCCCCTGAAGAATTATAATTTTTTTAGGAAAGAGAAATATCAGGAAGCAGCATTATCCCCATTACCCACAGCTCTGGCCTCAAGATTTTTCAGTAGCTAAGTCAAAGAATCTGTCCTGATAGGAAAATCCAGCAAAACAAGGAAACTGCAGATGCTCAGAAAAATAATTTTTAAAAAGCATAGAATATTTTAATATGTGCAGGGGAAATTATTACAGTGTGTGACAATTCAGGTCTGAAGTAATAAAAAAAAATAATTACTCCAGGTCAAGGACTCTGAATGAATCCTGCAGCAACATGTATAAAAGCAGACAGAAGAAATAGCAACTGGATCATGTCGACCCAAGGGACTGTAATTTGTTCCACTTAGCCCAACTAATTTTAATTGGACTGTGCACATGAGTAAGAATTAGGGTCAGCAGGATTAGGCTGCAAGTTTACTAAGGGCTTTAAAGGCTTTATTTTAACAATAATAAACAGAGCAGTTTAGGAGAATAGGAGGGTCATTGTGATTCTGAGTTAGATGGAAAGTCCCATTGGCTTAAAAAGAGTGACCACTGTAGCAAGAGCTACTTGCAGAATTCAAACTTTTATTCCCTTAAGATTAAATTAGTCTAGAACCATTTTTCATGGCTCATAAAACAAACTCAGAAACAAACACCTGAAGTTGTCTCATTTAAAGGAGGCTCACGGAAATTTAATGTATATTTTTGAGGGGTCTGAAAACTTTTCTTGCTGCACCACAGGATTTTTTTGCCAAAAAGGCTACTTGGGAAGATAGAAGGATACCAAAAGTATTTTGTTTTAATTTATTTTAATTTATAAAAGAGATACTAAAAAAATGTAAACACTGTGCTGCAGCTCAAAGCTCCATTATAAATACTTTGTGATTGCTCTTCTGGAGCTGGATGTGAAAACGGGCACTTCACTGGGGAAGAGAACAAAGTCAGCTCTACTTCAAAACAAACTGAGGCACAGCCAGTACAGCTTACATTTGATTAACAGTGTTTCCATTCACCAGCAGAGAGTTTTGGTGCTAACATTAATCTGATTACTAACATTCTCCTCTAAACAGTCTGGAAGTCAGAAATGGAATTGAAATGTTAATGAGCAGTGTCACTTGTTTTAAGTCTCAAGGTTACCTTACTTTTGTATGCTGGGGGATGGGGATGCACTGAGTTTACAGCTACAGTTTAGCAAGAAATATGTATTTTTTTCTAAGTGGATACATGTGAACAGAGAAAAGACTCAGCTCTTCAGGTGTGTCCCTGTGCAGCTAGGAATGAGCTAGAAAAGGGTGCTGAGACAGGTCAGGTCTGGCTGCCTCACTGCTATTCCAACACCTAATTTTTGTTAGGTGTGGACTACCTGGGAATGATATGGTGTAAAGGTTACCTGAATTACCTGTCTGAAGCCTGACAGGGAAACCTGACAGATGATGGCTATGTGAGCATGTAACCTCTCAGGAATGTGCTAATTCAGTCTGAAGGCAGCACACCTAACACAGATGCAGCCAAGTCCTGAAGACTGCAGTGGAAAACACTTCTTAGGTTAAAAATTAATAAAGTACTGTAAAACATCATAACTTGCAAGTTTTTCTAAAATTCAAGTGTTGGCACAAGCTGCCCACAAAAGCCTTATCATTGTATCACTGTTACCATTTTAAGGAAACCACTTTCAAGCAATGTGAATCTTCCTCTATTTTAGCACCCAAGGATTCTGCCTTTATTAGCATAGATTTTGCTCTGCTGAAGTGACACAAGCCCTGACCCTGCATGTTCCCTTTGGTCAGGAGTCTTTAGGGTCTGGGTTAGTTTTTGGTTGGGTTTTTTTTTTTTTGCTGCTCTCTATTTCAGGGGGTAGCAGACTTGCACTTTAACTTGGTGTCTGCTTTTCTTTTTCCTATCATGAACTGTTTGCAAACTTCTGCTTTGATGCAGAAAACCAGTGCCAAGACAACACAGGTTAAACATAGCAAAGGCAGCATTAGGAAGCACCCATCTCTTAGCTAGACAGAGCTGACATCTCATGGGTGTTGCTGGACCACAGCCAGGAGCCAGTTCTGGCCCCTCTGAGGTCTTCTAAACACCACAAACCCACCCGACACAGACCACTGAGATTTCTTTGGCTCACATCATTTCAGAGGTGCTGCAGTGCTGGCACAGCCAGGAGCAGAACAGGCTTGAATCCACCCTCAACTTCTGGCTGCAGGGTAAAAGCAACCAGAGCAATGGATGTGAACTGGGACCATCTGTGAGTTTCCTGCACCTGCTGGAAGGGGCCTTGTTCATGGGAGTCCAAAAGGTGACACACAGCTTCTTGCTCCTCACATCAGTCTATGGGAGCTGGGCATCAGAAAAGCAGCAGGATGAATGGGCTGATATTTCATTATTAAAAAGTATGTCAGGTCTTCTTAAAAAATTATGCACAAGTGTTCTGTTTGGGCATGGCCAAGGACATCATCTTTGAGCTCTCCAGGTCCTACTGACTGACAGTAACCAGCTCTACAGGAGACTACAACCACCAGTCACACCCTCAACTGGGTTAAGACAAACTACATCTTCCACTGCTGTGAAATAACTTTTTAAAAGCACCCTTTCAAAAACAAACACACACACACAGAGACTAGGAATAATGTTGTTATTGATAAATGCACAGGTATTTTAATATATGAGATTCAATTTTGCCAATGGAAAGGCAACTGGAATACTTTCTGTAGAGTGCAATGTTCAGGTCTTCTGTTCTACTTGACTGGTTTTTTTAAACTGGAATTAAACAAGACCTGACTGGCTTTCGTATTTTGTTGTCTAACCAATCTGCTGATTAGTCTGGTTAACTATATAATTATTCCTTCAGCATGACTAATAGTTTTGTCATCACTATACAACTTGCAGTAAGGTTTAATTTCTTCTTTAGAAACAGCTGTAAACTGATTGTCCTTTAGGGACTTACTTCTTAGCTACCCTTTAAATAGCAATAAAGTGAAGCCTGGAAATGGAAAATTAATTAAAACAGTCTACAACCTCTATCTTAACTTGCCAAAGATGTATTGTCCCATATAGCAATTAGCAACAAAGCAATAAACTAACTGTGGTCCTTCAAGTCCGAAATCAGGGTTAGCACATCTGGGTTCAATCCAGATAAAACAGAATCCAAGTGAAAAGTGCTGGGATACAGGTGGTTACAAACATAAATGCTCTTCAAGTTGGCAAAATACCAACTTCAGAAACAGGTATTCCCTGGAAATATACATACAACAAATAATTATTGGAATATTGTCATTAGGTTGTGGGGCTTTTTGCAATAGGCTGACAGGGTAGTGTTTTACCTTGCTTTACAGAAGTATTTAGGAAGTCATCTGACCACTTTTACCTTGAAAATCTCAGATCTTCAGGGCACTGCAGTACTAAACTGCCTTGCAGACAAAAAAAACTTCTGGAATATTTAACAGGCTCATTTGCCTCAAGTGGTGGAACTGTATTAAAGACCTGCAGTTCCAGCCGTTCCAGAGGTGATCGCCTTCTCTGCTAATATTCACAGGTATCAGCTATCTGAAAGCATTCTGTTGGACAGAGTCCTACACCTCTTACTGGAGGAAAAATTCTACTCTTTTCCAATCCACTGATCAAACTTTTTCATCACACATTTTTCTCTGAACTCCCTTCCCCTGTTCCAGATTGATGTTCTCATTCATATTGCCCATGATCATCTTATAACCACCTTCCCAAGGGAGAACATAAAGAAGGTATGGCAAAATAGCCCCTATCCTGGTTCCAGAGCTTCCTAAAGCATCTGAGGCAACTAAGATCTCTTTAGTGAAGTGCACAGGAACTGTTTTCTTTAGAGGAGCAATCAACATCATCCTTTCATGA
This sequence comes from Chaetura pelagica, assembly GCF_000747805.2. Classification (NCBI taxonomy): domain Eukaryota; kingdom Metazoa; phylum Chordata; class Aves; order Apodiformes; family Apodidae; genus Chaetura; species Chaetura pelagica. The sequence continues at coordinate 1,065,838 of NW_009954311.1, read as the reverse complement.
AATACCCTCCTGTTGTTGGTCTAAAGTGTCCCCAAGAGGGGACAGACAAACTGACTGCTTGCCAGAAGGAGTGATATTGGTCCCAGAGCAATGGAAATTTTCCTCAACATAAAGCCAAACCTCAAGCCAATGTTACTACAGTTCATGGACATTCTAACAAGCATGGACCTTGTTTGAAAAAAGCTGAGGAGAGGTTATGACCCCTGGGAGCAAGCCAGGTGGAATCCATCATTTCCCAAGCCGATCATGCAGGAACACAATCCCTGCAGGAATCCAGGACAAAGACTAGAACTGCTCAGCATCCTAGGGCTCCTGCCAAGGCAGAGATACAGAGCCCCATTCTGCTGTCACTGCTCAAGGGAAGTCCCTGTGGTGCTCAACAGGAATTTCACTGCTGACCCCAGAATCTGAGCCATGGCTTTGCCTCTAAGTGCATTTGTTTATTGCTGTATAAGAACTGTATTGCAGCTTTCTGCCTCTGACACCTCTGTGCTTCCCTCAGCCTCTGAGGCCACATCCTCATCAAGTCCTCAGCTTACATAACCTCATAATGCTGCACCAGCTAAAGAGTGATGTTCTGGATTTCCTGGGTACAAGGTGAAATCTTCCTCTAACGCTGATTTTTTAACCTATGTCATAAGATACCTTCGCATTTTACCAGCTTAATAAAAACCTGCATTTGAAAACAAAACAAAACAAAGCATTGAAATTGTATCTATGGTATGCACTAATGTAACATGCACTGCTGCCTGGAAATCCTGCTCTGGGATAAATCTCTCATCGCTTTTTTCCTGCTTTCCTTTCTCTCTCTTTACTCCATCAGGATTTCCGACACATTATTCTGGGAACTTATCTGCCAGGAGTTTTTCATGAAGAATCCAATGGCACTTGAGTATCTGTCAGTGGTTGGGGTGAACTTCTTGAAAGTGCATTTTGCCATCCTGACAGACCCATCATAAATCTGGAATCCACAAATAGGGAACGTCCTGTGAGGTTTAAAAACAAACACAACCCTGTGTTAAAAGTTTGGTTAAACTCCGAGTCTTCTCCTGAAGGCACAAAAAGATATTAACAAGCAGCTAAACCACCTTTCCTTTCCCAAAACTGGGATCTGAATGCTCATTGCTCATTCCAGTTAATGAAAGGTGAAACTCAACTGAACATCCTCTACAGAATAAGGCTCAAAGGCCAAAAAAATGACAGCTTGACTAAGGCTTTCAGCTGGCATAAAGCAGTTCTAAACCTTTGTCTCCAGCAACCCAGGGGTTCATCAGCATGAGGAAGCCCCAAAGGGGCAGCATTGCCATCAGTTTTCCTATTCCAGGGTAGATGGGTCTCTCAGGAAAGCATCAGCATGACTGAAAAACTTGTATCAGACTCCCTGGAGGCAACAGTGTCTCCTTGAAAGCCACTGCAGCAGTTTCTCCTCTCCGTACAAACCACTTCACACAAGACCCCTAGGACCCAATCCACAGGATTCCATACAGAAAAGCTGTTTCTGCAGCATGGATCCATAGGCAAGTTATCAAGACATGAAAGTTGAAGGAGATGCTGCTGGAGTCATGGGTAAGGACCTGCCCTTTCCATGGTTTGTTTTGAGAAGGAGCCAAGTTTTGCTTGGCCCCAGTTGTGTTTGATGAAAGCGTGGCCTGCACCAGCCCCACAGATGGCAGCGAGGCTGGCGGGCAGTGGCACGGAGGGGTGAGGCTCTGCTTGCCCACTCCAGGAAGAGCTGTTCAGACATGAAAGCCACAAAGTGGACATCCCAGGAGCACACAGGCTCTCTCCAGCCTGGGGGCCACTGAAGCCCAGATTCTCTCCCAGCCTTGATGTTTTGTCTTACTGTTTGGCTCCAGAGATCCAGAAACACTTTGCCAGTCAGAAACGCCAGGCTTAGTGTTTCTTGACCAAACTATTCTTCAATTTCCAGAGCTGTTATCTCAGTAGTTGGGAAACCCCACCTCCCATTTTGCACTGTGGCATAATGAAAGGACAGACTTGCTCCTTTCCATGAGAACATTGCTTAATAAAGTCACAGATTATTAGAGCTTGTTTGAACTGCAAAGGAGTTTTTTTGCAATTGCAATTGAAATAAAAAAGCACCGGTAATACTGGAGGATAGCTCTGATTATTCTTGCTGTCCTACACAGACCCCATTGTCACTTATGGCTGAGATGTGTAGTGAGGGCTGAGTGATGGCATATCTGATGAGTACTGATTATTCCTTAGTTTTATATTCCTCATACAGGGAGTCATGTTTGGTGAGCAACACCAGAACCTTACATTAGGGCAGAACTTACGCCTTGCTATAGGCACGTGGGTAGGCACCACGGTTGCTAGGCAGGAAGATGTGCTGCTGCCAAAACACAAAATAACATACGGCTATTGAAAGAAAAAATAATGAAAAGTGGTTTCTCCTTTTTCAAACTGGCCGTATTTGCCCAGATATGCCAAGAGTAGGGAGGGTGGCAAGGTGTCTGGGAGCTGCTCCAGCAGCCCAGCGTTGCGCTACTGACGCACCACGCAGAAGCTATTTGGTGTATCTCAGATTCTCTAATCCATTCTCCAGTGACTAATAAATGAAGCAGAAAATTAAATCAAACATATTTAGCTGAGAATACTCAGCAAGATGTTGGCCTGAAGGTTGAGTTTATTTGGATGCTTATTATTTCTGGCCTGTGCAATAATTTAAACACCCATTATAAATTACTCATTGGTAGTCACATTAATTCCTGAGGCTTTTCTTGTAGCTTATGTGAAAAAAAAACCCAAACCAAACCACACCAACAAGGAGAAATGGCAGGAAAATAACTCACTTGTTTCTGGGCAGTGTTCTGTATTCCCCATTTGTCCCTTTTCCCCAGTAGCTCTTTTGGCTTCCGTGGCTTCCAAAATTGCTGCTTTCTCCAACAAAAACGGAGAGTGTGACTTCCAGGCTGGAGCTTTCATCTGTCAGGAAAATCCCATCACTACAAGCAAAGAAACACCAGGTAACTATGCAGCACAGCACAACTGATTAATTCACACCTTTAACGACACCATAAATGTAGCAAAATTTCTCTCTTAAATTGGCATAACAGCCTGCTTTAAAATCTCTCTAGAAACCAGTAAGTTGATGCTGAGGTGGCTTATTGCTCAGGCCTCAGTAATACAGGTAACTTTGGATAAAACTAGCACTACATTTATATATATGTGTATGTGTGTGCCTGTATATACATTTATATGTATATATGAAATTATAAATAAATATTGCTCTATACCAAATTGTTCTATAAGTTTTTAGCTACATCCTGGAAGCAAGAGCCAAGTACTACTGATTGTCATTGCCTGCGGTGAGCTTTGGATATGGCACATTTTTGCAGGTTTTTTGCAAAAGAGATCAAGACAAGAGCTGTAAGAGCATGGTTGACACCAGCAGAGGAGGAAGGAGACCTGCTGTGTCACCTCGTGTGACCATCCCAGCCACCCTGTCCCAGCAGCACACGAGCTACAGGCAATGATGCTCCACTGGGCTAGAGCAGAACAAAAGTCTTCCTAAAGGCAGAGCCAGATGTTTAGTCTACTGGTTCAGGAACTACCATCCAAAAGGAAATATTAAGCAATTATGATGTATTCCCCAGACATGCTGAGACAAAGGGAATGAAAAGCTAAATTGCCCTTGTATTACCGCTGCATGGGGAAGACTTGATGTGGTCTGGGAGGGAAACATGAGGTTTGCTCATGTTTGACAGGAATTACCAGGGGAGTGTCTCAGCTTCCATTCTTGTGCCTTTTGCACTGGGTGGAAAAATGGGAAGAAGGCCCATGTTATGAAATCACCTTTCCAGCGTGAGTCCAGTTGTATTATCTGCAAATCTGAGACAGAAGAAACACAAAGGTGTAAATGACAAGGAATTTCTGCAGTGAATTTGGCCTACAGACCCCTTTATATCTGCCACATATCCTGATATCCTGAATTGCTGAAAAGAATGTCACCATTCCTTGCTCAGACCCCATAGTCCTTATTTTTAAAAGCAATACGACCATTGATCACAGCAGGAACTCGTGGTTTCTGAGGATCAGCATCCTGACGTGGGCAAAACCTGAAGCAAGGAGATTAGTTAACACGGCACAGGAGACATAGGAACCATCCACAGGTGGAGGAGGTCGTGCCTGACAGGGCTTGTTTGCCTTTCAAATATCAGCATGATGAGCCTGAAGAGGTGATATACCTGGATCAGAGTCAGGCTATCACCTTGATTTCATCTCTCTGCTTTGTTACAAGGCAGAAGACCAGAGACATTCCCAAGGCTGAAATTCTGGCCCCAGTGAAATCAGCAGGAGATATCTCACTACACGTCAGTGGGCCCACAGCTTGATTTGATTCAGTGTGATTTAAGGCATAGAAAACATTTTTCCCAAGTTATTTGGGTCCTTTTGCAATTGTCCTTACAAGGCCCATTGATAATCACTGGATTGATATTAGAGAAGCAATTAGGTGCTTTCAAGAATCTCATTCAGCAAAGATAACAGAGTAATTGGAGCTGCTTTCCCTGCAAGTACACACCAAACCTCCATGTGCTTCTGTCTCTGCTGAAAGAGAAGCTGTCATATAAAGAAAGGATTCCCCTAGGAACTGGGCACTCCTCAGTGACTTGCAGGCTAATTCTTGCCATGTTGGCTGTTAATGATAGATTTGTGCCTTGTCTGGAAAAAATCACCATTCTGTTTTCTGCATCAACTTTCACCCCTACTTTTTCCAGCTGATGTACTGAGGAACGTGTCTGCTCAGTGACTAAGGGGGTGACCCTGGCAGGAAAGGCTCACAAAGGAACACTAAGTCACCCTTTCCTTTCAGCCATATGGGAGCACCATAGGTGGCATTGACAGGGTATGATGGAGGAGGAAAAAAGCCAAGGTTTGACCAGGAGCAGGGGCTGGTTTCTGCCACATCTTCTCATGGAGCCCCATAGGGCTGAAACAAGCATGAAAATTACCTTAATTTAACTGCTTTCACTCTACCAAAGGAAGCCCAGAATTTTCAAAGCAGCTGACAAAAAGCTTTGAGGCTACTTTATTTTCCTCATTAATCCTAGACCAATCTCAGCAGGCTCTTACATCATCTTTCAGTTGTATGATCTTCTAAGTAATTAACAAGAAACGTTGGAGCTTACAAACCCACTAATGGACAAACAGGATCTGGATCCCTCCTCACATGCTTGACTGCTTAGTCCTCCTAACCCCAAGTGCACATGTCTCATTTTTGGTCAGCAGTAACACAAACAATTCAGCTCATAGCCATGAAGTATTTGCCTCTGCACATCAGAGATAGCCTGGGTGTTTTTTTTCAACTGCTGCAACCATAATGAGGCATTAATGATCTGCTAAACACAATCCAGAAGCCAAGCAGCAGTGCAGCTATCCAAAACAAGCCATACAGCATGTGCTTACCTGGCATTATCCACAGTAAGATACTCTCTGGGATCTTCAGTGCTGGCTCTCGTTGTCTTTACTCCTTTCCCAATAAACAAGCCAGCCTGAAAATGCACATGACTCCCATTATTTTAACAGACCACCCAACAGAGACCAGAGGTCCCAGATTTTTATCAATGAACATGGGCAGCCAGCACGTGCAGGAAAAGCCAGCGGCCACAGCTTGGGCTTTCTCTTCCCTTTTAGTGTCACTTGGCCCTGCTCAGGGTGACATGAGCACAGGATGTTGCTGGCTGAAGTCAAGGCAGAGCCTGCCCTGCCATGTGTTTTGCATCAGCATCTCAGGCTGCCTGCTGACCCAAAGCAAGGCACTGAACTCCCACTCTCTCTCCCTCACAGAAAGCAATAAGGGGCTCTGCCAAGCTCTTGATAACTTTTTGGAAAAGGAGTGTTGTTAAGAAGTAAGGCTTTAAATACAGAGTGACAAGTCCCCCAACAGTCCAAAGAGAACAAGAGCCCGTGTAGCTAAGTTAAAGACTTTGGGCTAGAGCAGCAGCTGCCATGGACCAAGAAGCAAAATACACAGGGCATGGAGAAGAGCACTGATTTCCATCTAGTCTCCTGAGAATTAAGTTTAAAATGCTTTTTACATCTTACAGGTTGTGTTTTCAAGTCAACAGTGTATTTGGTGGGAAAATGTTTTTCTTGGAATTACCCTTGGTCTAATTTTTCAAAGGTGATGAGCAGGCTCTGGCACAAATAGCTTTTTCTCATCCCCCTACAGCCTGGTACTGCTGTGGCCAACTGCAGTGCTCGCTGTCCTGCCTGTCATTCCATAAATCTCACTCAAGTAGTAGGTGTACCTATGGCCTGAGCACATCCCCTCTAACACACCCAGCCAAAGCACCTGAAAGGGGAGCCCCATTCTTCTCAGCTTCCTCTTTGATCATTAGAAAGAGCATCAGCCCCGAAAGTTGATTGTCTCGTGATATAGTTAAAAGACCTCTATCAAAACATCACACTTCCTTGATCATCTTATTTCAGAGCACCACACATATCAGCCCTACACCACACTGCTTTTTTGATAGTGACATGTAAAAGTCATCCACTTACCTTGAAATTGGAGTGAACTGTTGTTGTAAAAGACCCCCAGGGGGGTATGTTCAGCCCATCCCTCTGGATAGTGCCCCTCGGACTGTTCAGTTGGAACCCCATGGAAGATATACCATATCCCAACATCCTAAAAGGCACGGGGAGGTCTGAGAAATGGAACACTACAATTAATGGTCTAGGTTATCTGGGAGACTTTGGGTTTCCCACTGTGCTGGGCAGATTTCTAACCTGAGCCTGTCAAAGATGTGACTCCCAGGGTACACACACCAGCCCATGCTCTTACACCTCTCAACTTACCCTTGGGCACAGATACTGGGCCCCTGGGTTACACACAGGTTTTTAAAATGCATGTGTCGTGGGTGAAATTCAGGTGATTTATTAGAACATGAAGCCTTGTCTATACAGGCACATTAAACACAAGCATGATTTGGATAAACATCAGAGATAAAACCAAGGAGAGAGTGTAAATATATAAATATAAAATGTTATTGGGCATTTCACTATTAACTACCAATAAAAATCAACATCTGCTAAGAGACACCACACACCATTTCCAGCCACAATGTGAGAGAAATCAGTGGAAGAACTGTGGGTAAATAACTGTCCTTAACAGAGATGAAGGTTGCAGAAATACTTATCCAAATTGTACAACAACTGGCTAAAAATTCATAGCTCTCACTCTAATGACATCAATAGGAGTTGAATATATGGGAACTGGAGGCAAAATGTAGCTCTTGCTGTTAAATGGTTTTACCTGAGCACCAGCTGCTGTGTTCTCTATTAAGCTGTTGTTTGGATTTGCAATCCAGAATGTGCTGACAGTCCTGAAAAATCAAAATCAAAATGATCCTAAGCAGTCACCAAACAGGAAGGGATACACTTTCATAGCACTGCACTGGACTTCAGCCACAACTCTCCTGTCGACTTTAAAACTCCACACAACCTCTTAATGATACTCTTTAAGGGAAAAAAAACCACCCAACCAAGAACATCTAGTGATGTCAGACATGCTCATTTATGGAGCCACATGCTGAACCTATTGTAAATTATATGAGACCGTTAACACAAAATCCATGTTCTGTGAAATGCAGCTTAAGGAAACTCAGTGTCATCTTTTTTATTTCCTTAGTTAAGCAGCTTTGGAAAATGTCTGAAAAGTGAACTTCTTGTTGGTTTTTTGGAAGTTCAAGGGCAATGGCAGGAGGTAAAAGATTCTCCATGGATTTACGAAGCTTCTACGTGGAAAACAAATGTCCTTGCAAGCCACAAATGGCTCATTAAGTAGGAGATTAAGAAGAAGTTATTTTGACATTTGCTTAAATAAGGAGTTTTTGCTTCAGAGGGAAGATCAGCAGTGACACAAACAGAAGCCAGACAACAGCTACTAAAAGATGATCATTTGTCATCTTACTTCATTGATAAAAATCTTTTGCATTAATAAAAACCATATGTAAAAACATGTAAATCTTCTCGTGATCATACAAATTAATTTGACTGTTCTAAGCAGGAAAATCAATATTTTTTAATCCATCTTAACTCTTACATAATAAAGAATCCACACTCCTTTGCATTAACAGAACCACTAAATAACTGCAAAATAAATTGGTATTAACTTTACAATTAGCCTTCACTGAGTGCCCATGTTACAGCTCATAGGTCTCCAGAACAGAATATAACTTTGCTCAACTGTATCAGGATATTGTTTATTGTTAAATGATGCTCACTGACATTCATGCCAATCTCTGCATTCTCACTAAATCTCCTGGTGTACTCCAGATATCCATGCCCTGTTGACCCAATTTACTCTAGGTGCTCCAGCCCCAATCCAGCCCTGGTGAAAAAAGGCAAAACCTCCCTTTGTAGCAAGTGAGATTTTTGCCAGCCTAAAGAAGGGCTGAAGCAACTTGCATTTATCACAGAGATTCCACGGAGCTTTCAATATCCTACTTAAAAAGAAGTGAAAGGCGGTCAAAAATCAGCAAAGTACTCTGACATATTTAGGATTCTCAGGCAAGAGTGACAGGAATAACCAGCAGCAAATAATACTTGTTTAGGATTCATGCAGGTGTTAACAGGTACCTTCACAAAGAAAACACTGTTAAGTAGCTAAATTATTTTAAGACTAGAAATGGGTGAAAAAAAGCTGCAAGTTTTCACTGGACAAAAAAGTAGCCTTCAAAAGTTTCACCCAGCTAAAAAAAGACAAGCTAGGTGCAAAACCTGACTCCAGACCCTGCAGCACTGACCTGCAGTGGGTGCTGGGCACGGGAATGTAGTTCCCATAGAGGTGGCTGCAGATGGCCTGCCTGCCATTCCACAGCAGGACCATCCCCAGCCTCCTCAGGAGGCCCAAGTTGTGAAGAACCTGTTGAGTTGCTCCGTCCCATTTTGGAGGAACAAACAGCGGCCCAGAGTGTTATAGCCAATGGTGTCTTTTACCTGGGAAAAAAAGCATGGAGGCCATAGATGGCAGTAGGAACTATAACTGGTGTGCTGTTTGTCCCTGAATTCCCAAAACACTCGTGGAGTGGTTCTGCCACCCCTCTGCACAGCAAGCAGTGCCTCCAGGGCCATCCAGCCTGGAGCTGACTCTGACTACAAGCAGTTTGCATAACTGTGGACTCATCTTCTTATACAGGAAAACTGCTACTAAAATTACTCTGAGGAAGATCACGTGCCTCTTTCAAGAAAAATGCTGGATTTAAAACCACCCTCAGTTCTGGGAGAGAATATTTGTTTCAGCACCTTGGGGTAAGTATCTGGATAAAGGTAAGTGTGCCTTGCCTGATAAACCAACAACTCTCTTTCATCCAGAAATGTTAATGACTGCAACATTTCCCAAATAAAATAAGAAATTATTGAACACAGGGCATGTGAAGTAAGTTATATTAACAAAGTTTCTGTTCTTTCTCCTCCACTCAGAAAGTGCAGGGCTGTGTCAGTCTTGTAATAATCAGCCTGGGCAGGGATGGTGTTTTATTGTTTCAGCCTATTTAAGATTAACTGACATGCACAGGGATATTGCATTAAACCCTATTTTGACCAAGAGGACTTAGCACAAGCCTCCTTTGATGTACAATCTTATGAAGACAAATTCAGAGATCCTCCTTTTAAATGTAAATACTGAATCAGACTAGTTAAAATGTCAGCTATTTGTTACTAAACCTTTCTGAAACCTAACTTTGTAGTCAAATGATGCCTGTCAGCATATCTGTTCACTCCTTCAAGCACACAAAATTCCTGTTGACGTCAGAGTTATGTCCATGTAAGACTGCAAGATTAACTAATATTAACCTACTTGATTATTTCTGTATACAGAAGGATACTTGAATTACATTCATTTCAGATTCATATCCTGTGGTTTCCCCTTAATGGGCTGGAACTGTACAGAACATCTGGAGTCACAAACAGTATAGTCCCCATAGAGATATTTCTACTGGATTTCATTGTTTTCCTGGCAGTCACCCCTCAAACTTGTCATCTGCTGCTCTTGTTTCTGCCCTAATGAGGTGTTGAAGAGGAAGGCACAACAGAACCAGGTACCCAACTCCTAACTGATACAGTTTTGGAAATCCACTGAGACCCTGCAGGCAGGTGCAACAGCTTGGAGTGAGCTACATGGAGGGTAACAGGAAACCTACGTGCAGCCACCCTGAACGTGTCCCAGCCAGCTGAGTCTTGGAAATACAGATAGGAAATGGATTTAGATAAAATGCAAACGTCCTTGCCAGCTTGCTAAGAACAGTAAGCCTGGCTACTTCTACTCTTTCAAATGATGGGCAGAAGCTGCACTAGGGAAGCCATGGAAGACTATTTTTGGAAAGAAACTGTAACAACAATCTGCCCAGTGTTTAATACAGCATTTCAATTGTAGAGCATAATTCTTCTGAATTTAGCTGAAGTCTGGCTAAACTGTCCTTCAGACACATGTATTAAAAACCAGCCTTGCCTCCAAAACCATATTCCAGCTCTAATTAATATGATTCATCACAGCTTCAGAAATGCATGGCAGCCCTGAAAACTTCCATACACAAAACTGCATTGATGGTTTTGCTAACCAGAAATAACATCATTTAAAGATCACTCGCATTTGCACTGAGATATGAGGGCCCACGGTGTTATATCAAAACCCCAGTAAGTGACCAGTTCTGGCATATCACAGATAGAAATTAAAATCTTGGGAAGGAGAGCCCACCTGGGGCACTGTGACAGTAGCATATCATTGTATGTGGCAGCATGAAACACCATCCACAGCACAGGCTACAGCCCTGCTGGTGCATCCAACACCAGACGATGAAGATGCCTCTGAACACTGAATTATATATATAGTTCAGCAACACAATATAAGTGACCTTTATGCATTGCAACGTTAGACATGAAAGCCTACAGCAGCCTGTGTGTGCCTGACGTGTGCCAGGGCAGCAGGAGGCATGTGGCAGCCTGCTTCCCAGCCAGGGGAGGGACCTGAGCTGCCAGGACCAGCCTGGCACATGGAGCAGCAGATGGGAGAAGGGCCTTGCAGACAACACCCCATGACCCAGACACAGCAAAGCACAAAGCATAGTACTCCTGCAATTACATCCTCTAAGCCCTCAAAACAGCAGAGGAGAAAAACACTTCTCTGGTTTATTCTGCCTCAAGGGCTGAAGTTTCATGATCTGCTAAAACAGGTACCATCTATGTCATTTAACTGCCTTGCTCTGATATACACCCTCTTTCCTGGAACTGCAAATTATTTCCAATTATTTTAAAGAAAGGTTGTTTGTTACATTTTAATTACTCTTTTTCTTCATGACTGTACTGAAACCACATGTTTCTTCCTCAGAATCACATCTTTCACCTTTGCTATACAATCTGTTCACTGATTCATAGACTCAAAGCCCTCAGCAGCCTGATGCTCACACTTGGATTCTGGATTTCACAACTATCACATCCCACACATCCAGATAAACCCTTGAAAACCTCACTTCTGATAAAGAGAAAGAGAGTCCATCATTCTTCACAGGACCAATCTTAACCTAAGGCTTAACTTTTCATCCCAGGCAGGTTCCTTCAATTCCAGAAGCTTAATACCAGCAATAGGAGAAAGGGAGTTAAATTATATCCACATGTTCTGGGCAAGTCTCTTGCCACCTAAGGGCTCTGTACAGAAAAGCAGGGTCTACAGTCAGGGCAAATCACCTAGATGAGACGACAGTCAATAAGTTTGAGTGATCCAGACAATACAAAGCCAGTTTAGGGTACATGAAAAGTGTTCCCAGGTGTACAAGTCCAGCATCACATTTTCATTAACACATCCTTTTGCGGGGACACTTTAGCACAAGGGTCCCACCAGAGTCCATTCATGTCTAGTCTTACACAGCTTTATGTCTAGACTTGAGAAAAAGTTATAGGGAACAGAAGAAGTTGTGGATAGTTCAGGGAGTGTCTCTGCCTGAGCACACCTCAGGTAAGTGAGGAAATGCCCACAGACACCAAAATGGTGTCAGGGTCCTGCAGAGCACACAGCAATTGGTGTGTCAGGACTGGAGTGGGAATCTGTCTTTTTCAGCAGGGACACGTCTGGCTTTTTTGTGATTTTTTTTTTTAAGTTCCTCTCCACAATGCCCTTGCAAGGATCTCGGTCAATGCCAAGTTCCTGAGGGCTTTTCTGGCACTGAAGCAACTGTTTGGATCTGTGCATCTCATATTTCATTCCCTTTGTCATGTGAGTATTTGTGGATGTATTTCACATTGCCCTGACTTGAACAACCCCTGCCTGTTTTATCTCCTTTGCAAATTAAAGGTTGTTTGTTTCAGTCAGGTTGATTTAAAGTCCATTGCTTCAACTTTAAATGGGAGTTCCTGCTATCACAAACTGTCCAGGAAAACCATTGTAAAGACTTCACTATATCTGACCTCACTTTTAATAATATTAATTAGGCAATACTAAGAACCAAACACTCATTTCACAGAGCTGCATCACAAGAGCAACAATCCTAACCTGAACACCAGTCAAATGAAGTTGACATATCAGGACATTTCTAGGGGAAAAGATGTCCTGTTTCAATATTCTGATTTCTCTTTGTATCACAGATGACTCTGACTGTTCAGCAGTGCTCAGGCATAAAATGAACTGGGTATTAATAAAATATGTCTCCTACCAGAAAGCCATGAGTTCAACGTATGGCAACACACCTAGAGAAGCGGTGGTGGATAGCCAGGTTATTGAGATATGCTGGGCATTCATATCCTCCTCTCTCATCCACATCCTCAGCCAGGTGAAAATGCACAGGGTAACTACCCAGGATTTGCTGCCCCATGTTTTTCAATTCCACTCCTGACACGTGAACTGAGCTAAAATGCTTCAGGATCTGTTAAGACAAAAGCAGATCTAAGTAAGGCATTACCATACAAACACACACAAAAAGAAAACCCCTCTCCTCCCGTTCTCATCAGGCAATTTGTTTGCAGAGTAAAACCAGGCCTGATCCCTGGAGGAGCTGCCAGCTCCCTGCTCTGACTCGCAGCAGCCCAGCACCTGCAGAGCAGTTTGCCAGCAGCTCCCTCCCTGCAGGAGCGGGGCTGCCAAGCAACAGCTGCTAAACTCCTTCTGCAGCGTTTGCGTGGCTATGGGCAAGGTGCTGCTGCCAGCTACAGAGAGGGGCAGCATTTACCACCAGGCTCTATTTCCTGGTAGCTTTATCTCTGTCAAGTGATTTTAGGAGAGACCTGCACTGCTCCCCAGTTTCCGCCAAGCGGTAGAGGAGTAATTTTACACAAAGCCCCTGCAACAGCAAAACTTTACGCTGCCACCAAGAACACACTGGACAAGAAGAGGAGGCAAAGCACAGCAGGGTGAGGCTCAGCACTTCTGTGAGCCCTGAAGGGAGCAGGTTTGCTCTGCAAGAAGCACAGTTTCTTCAGTGACATCTGTTGAACTACATCACTTCACACTGAGCCCACTGACAGTGATGCCACTAAAGAAGCCCCTCTCACCCAGGGAAGGGTACATTTTTGCATGTGCAGTGAAGGAAATGGCACAGCCTCATTGCAAGCCCAGTTCTGCAGAACAGGCCAATGAACTTTACACTTCTTCATATACAAGTATACTTTTTCCCCCAGACACAGTTTCATGCATTACATTTCTTGTTTACAAACCACAAAAGGAATGATCTGAAACCAACTACAGGTACAGGCATTAAAAATCACTCACTTTAATATGTCCACCAAAAGTCTCAAAAAGAGAAAAACTGGCATTGATTTTGTCCATAGCAGGAGTCTTCTATTTCTCCTTGAATAAGCATATTTCTAGTCAGGAGACCGACCTCTGCCCTCATATCAATGCCATCTATGACTTCTCCAGTATGAAGATAAAGTGGGCTGCCTGGGAAAATCAGAAACCTTTTTCATCCAGAGTGAGCACAGCATCTTCATTAACACATCATTCTAAGCAATGCACACCTCTCATTTAAGCAAACACCACGCCCAGGGACGTGCCTGGGTGTTAGTATTTGATCCCAGAGGAGACCAGCATTTTCCCTGACTCCTACAAGTGAGTGCTGACCCAATCAAACTTTCAAGTCCCAATGTTGGGGCCTTCAGCTTTCATATGAAAAGTACACATGTGTTTATGGGAGAAGAAATAGCCAAAGAGGCAAGTAGGTATAAAAGTGAAATATTAAAGACAAGACAATGTAAGATATTTGCCACAAATTAGCAGCTTGATAAAAAGATTTCATACCATCCATTTTCACTTGATTACTGAGGGCAAGGAAGGAGATTAAACTCTTCAGCCTGATGCACAGAACAATACACACTGGTGACGATGATCCGGTCACCAGGTAACCAACTTGTAACTTCATCCACCAAATGAAGAATTATCCCTTTGGACACTTCCACTTTAAATCCATTAAGAGGCACCCCTGAAAAATGGAGCAATCAATTATTTTTACAGTTGCACATGCCAGAATCATGCAATTAGTCAAAGAGCACACGAGTTTAATTTGTATCTATGTCCCTGTGTGAGCTAGGAGTGCTCCAGCCATTAAATACAGCAGTGTCACCTCTTTGTAGGCAGCTAGAATGTTACTTGGTGAGAGCACTGCTGCTAGTTTGGTCACCACCCAGACAAGTAAGTGACTAAGGTATTATTACCATGGCACTATTCAGATTCACAGCAGCCAGAAAAAAATCAGAGCAAGGCAACAGAAGATGAGTAATTGCCAGGGAAGACTAAACCTTTCACCCAGCCGCTGAAGGCAGCAACAGTACAACGCGTGCCATGGCAGGTGAGGAAATCCCTTCGGACAACTGCTAACCTGTTGTGCCGTTCCCGCGACGTTCCCGCTTCTCTTCTGCTGCGGAAAACTACTCCCCTGCGAGCATCCCAGGGCTGCCTGAAGGAGACCGGGAAGGAACACAGCGAGTGGCAGCCCGAAGCCCGCACCCCCCGGCGAGCTGGGG
>NW_009954311.1:1046424-1049345 GCF_000747805.2 Chaetura pelagica | reverse complement strand
GGGGACCCCGTTGCCCACAAGCAAAGATCTTCCCCGGCTCCGAGCCCCTGGGAGCTGCGGGCTCCCCGGGGGCACGGGGATGGGGGCAGGACTCAGTCCAGGGAGAGCCCAGGGGGTCTGTGCAGCCCGCGGAGCAGCCGGCCGGGCTTCAAAGCCCTACGCAATGTGTGAGGCTGGAGGGGCAACTACCTCCCCAAGAAGGGCAGGGGGCTGAGGGACGCCAGACCCCCATGTGGTTAAAGGGCTTGGCATCCCTCAGCCCTTCCTGGGCCCCCCCGGCACCTTCTTGTGGGCATGCTGGCCTGTGCTGTCCTGCATCTGGCAGATGCACTGAGAACGCTGTAACCCGAGGGCTGCAAAAGTTTCCCCGACAGTGGGTGAACAGTGAGGAACCTGCCACTTCACCTCCCATCACCTGACCAAATCAACCTGCAGTCAGAGCTTGCAGCGAAAGAGAAAAAAAGCCTTAAAAAGTGCTCTGACAAGACACGGCCTCCAGGAAACCCATGGGCTTTTTACCCCCACAGCCTGAGTGTGCACTCCTCACTTTTACAGGTTCCTGCCTTGACTCCAATCTCAGTGGACAGGGTCCTCCTGCAGAAGAACCACCACACGCTGGTTTGTTTCCCATTAATCAGAAGATTACATTTTTAATAGGCTCTAAACATGCAGCATAACTGAGCTTCCTGGGGACACAAAAGCTGCTCACTGCAACCACTGCCTTCTCCCTCCCAGGGTCTACACATAATCCTGGATCTCCACTCCAGACCCCAACATCCAGAGAGGAGAGCCAGAAGTGACCAGGCAACAGTGCCAACCACTGCTCCTGCCCAGGGCCAAAACCAAAGAGGTGCAAAGCCACAGGTGCTGCTGATCTCAGAGACATTTGTGTGCCATCATCTGGTCAAACTGGTCCAATCTGTCACCTCTGAAATTTATTCTGGTGCAGAATTTCTTCTGACGGAAGGCACAAAGAGCCTATAGTCATGTTAATAAGGAGCAAGTGCTGTCAGACAAAATATGGGAACAGACTGGGAACAGGGGGGGTGGGCAAGGGGCACAGCCATGCCCAGTGCTCCAGACAACAGATCTGGAGCAGGAGCAACACTCACACTAAACAAAACTCACACACTCTCTTACAGCCTGTCCCGGGACCCAGAGTATTGCTGAATTTGAAGATAAGCATCCAGCCTAGGGAAACAAATCCAGATAACAGTCCCTCATTTCAATGCTCCAGAAATACAGTTAGAGCTGCCATTTGCTCCCAGCTGTTCATCTATCATTTTGTGCTGGCACTTCTATTCCTGCCTTAAATAGCTTTTGTCATTTTCCTTCCAAAAAAGCAGCATTAGTCAGCATTGTGCCTCCTTCTTATCTGAATATGACATATATGAATGCAGGTCATGGGAAAGCAGAGCTGTTATCAGAGATATAGGAGGCTGGGCTCAGATTTTTTGGAGAAAGTTTTCTACTAGTGGAAGTTTTAAGCAAGACAAATGGGAGTATTTTGTCTTAAAACACATTGACTAAGTTCTCTGATTTCAATGGTTCTAGAAGTACAAAATTTGAGGTAGATGAAGTCTTGAACTTTTATGTTGTACCTGTTGGGACCCTAGAAATCTCATACACCTTTATATAAATGTCTCTGTGCAAAAACTTTCATGGGCTTGCAATCTACATAAAAGGCAAAAATTATGAAACTAACATACTAATAGTGGAAATAAATGTAGCACCAGCTTTGGTTCATGCTTAACTTTGTGCAGGCCTGATGAAATTACCAGCAAAGCTGACGTTGCATCTGTTTACACGGGACTTTTCCTGAACAAGGACCCAGTATTTTTAAGGTCAAACACTGCTTAAATCTTTCAAAGCCATTTTCCTTCTGTAGCCTCAAAATCCACACAGATACACTGGTCTGATTCTTTTTTGGAAAGAACTACATTCAGGTGAATTATTTCATTGCCATTATGCTCCATATTAAGTTTTCAGTGGCCTGAGGGAAAAAAACTCAAAGTAGATTAGAGTGAACATATCATACTGACTCTTCAAAGATTCTCATCTCATTTTAAGGTAAACTGAGGAACCCTAATTGTTATCTGTAGTTTGGTGCTCAGAAGCTAAACTCATTTCCAAATACAGTTTCTGAGATTATTTTTGCTTTGCAGCAGCACCACTTTGCTTTGGAGCTTCCACCACAGCTCTCAGTTACAGGATGCATCCTCAGCACACCAACGTTCCCAAACATCCTCACTCCTGCAAGTGGGAAATGGTGACTAACACACACTACCCCAAATACATGGCTGCTGTCATTCTTCCTTGCAAAAATAACCAAACCAAACCCACTTTCAAGTGTTATTGCTGGTTATAAACTTACGTTTACCTTTCTAACAAGCAAAAATAGGTCATTTTCTGCAATGAGGTACCAGGTATGAGGGAAGCTCGACTTCCTTGTGCCTGGCATGTCACGATGGCTGTAATGCCTTGCCTACAAACACGATTATAAAAGTCAACAACAAATGCCAGCGACTGGCGACGTTTCATTTGAAAGCAGCTGCAGAAACCAAAACTGCATCAACTGAGGCAGCGCTGGATGAACCGTCTCGCTGAGCACGAACACCTTTTCCCAGAAATACACATCTCCTACGTGAATCAATGCAGAGAGGATGATTCCTTCTCTCTAAGTGATTACAGCGGGCACACACCCACGCTGGGGGCTTCCTGCTTCCTTCTTTCTACCCAGAGAAAGGAAGGAGACGCGGAGTCAGCATCCCCTGAGCCACCCACTCCCACGGGGCAGGAGCCACCAGGGGATAAGGGCGGCTTGCACGGGCTCGGGGCTCCCTCAGCAGAGACAGCTCCAGCTCTTCCTGCCCGGCTCCCCCGAGCCTGCGGGCACCGGGACAACGGGCAGCACCGGGAGG
>NW_009954311.1:1043300-1046152 GCF_000747805.2 Chaetura pelagica | reverse complement strand
CCGGCGCTCCCCGGGCAGACCCGCCCGCACGCCCCGGGAGCGGGCACGGGCACGGGCGCCGGTAACACTGCCAATAATTAAAAAATAAGGGTGTTTTTTTTTTCCTCCACAGCTGCATTTCCAGCGGTAACTCGCAGGTCGGAGCGGCGCAGCGCGTCAGGCCCCGGTGGGAGCTGGAAGGCGCCCCAGGGAGCAGCACGCGGCTGCTCCGGCGTGACAGCCCCGCTCAGCACCGCCCTGGCCCACCCAGGGCACCACGGTACCACAGCGCAGCTTTTAGTGCCTGTATTGACTCCCACGGACCGTCTCCTTACACAGGCCCATCTGGGGTGAGTGCCCTGCACGCTCCACCAGCCTTTGTCTGGCACCAGCCCTTCTGCCGCCCCTGCCTCCTGCAGGAGCCCGGCCCCGCAGCACTGACCGGGGGTGACAGCCCCTGGCACAACACAGGGCCACCACGCTCTGGGTTGCACCTACTGATGTCCACCCTTCGCTGGCACCACTCAGCCTTGCATGACAGAGCCCAGCACCGGGAAGCACGTGAGATACCAAAGCCACATTCCTCCTTATATACCTACCACTCTGGGCTTTAATGATGTCTTCCTTGGTTGAAGCATTTGCTTCAAGAGCAGAGAGAAGGCCTTAGACTGCTGAGCTTCAGACAACACTCCCATATTCCCAAGGAGCAGAAGCACCCTGCGTAGCAAGAATGGCTTCATGTTGTGCTGGGCCACCTTGAGAGGACTGGTATGAATTTTGGGCAGGTTGACTTCTTGATCAGTTATAAAGCAAAAGAGATCCCAGGCCAAGGTAGGTCCAAAGGTACCTATTAAAATACATCTGGAAAGTTTAAGGAGCATGTCACAGGACAACTGCTTTTCATGTGGTTTCTGGCCCAGGTTTTGACTTAGTAAACTTCTTCCCTGGTGACTCAGGAGAGAGCTGCTCCTGGACAGACTGGAGGGTTTGTACTAGCCCTCAGTCCCAGGAAGGGTTTTCTTACTGTGCAACAGGCCTTCATAATCCATGTCCCACAAAGAACTGTTGGGGTTAGGCTAAGTTCTGAAATAATCATAAATACAGTAAAATCTCTTAAATATAAACAGCAAAAGTTACCAGTGGGCTTGTTTCCTTATATATTTATATATATATACACACATACACACTTATCAGTGTTCTGCTGTAGCCATGGATACAGTGCAGACTGCTACTCTGCTTTGATAAACTTACTGAATGATCCCTGTACAGGTTTTTAGATACTAGAATGTAATAATGATTATTTGTAATTGTTTAGTTTGAACTAATGTTTTCTGTAATGCTCAGGAAAACTATTTTTGTTATTCATACATAAACTCCAAAGCACACAGATTCCTAATAAAAAATCCCAAATCACCAAAAGTGTATGTACTATTCCATATACATTTTCTGAAAAACATTAAGAAAAATAATTATTCCTATTAAAGACTATAAAAGTTTTTTCATACATGACTAAGAAAGGAAACTTCTACCCTCTTGCTGGTCTGTTTATACACTGAGTCCAGCCCCAAGGCCTGACAGGTTTCTAGTAGATATAGGTTTAAATATTTTAGTTTCTAGGTGATCTCTCTGGTCTCCACCATTAGCCTGGTGTACCAGGGTCCAATTGTGGTTTCTCAAAGGCCACATTAGCCTCATCCTAAGGATAATAACACACCAATATGGGAGAATCCAAACTCTTCTAGAGTTAAAATTTGCTCCTGAGGCAGTGCCCCTACTCAGCTCTCCTTCATTGAGCCTGAATTTTCAAATTACACCCCAAGAACTGATCAGTGGAACAAATAAAAGCAGCATAAGCAGGCTGGGATGCAAGTGGGGTTGCAAACACACAAGAAAGCTCTCATCACTAAAAAAACTTAATTGCACCTAATCAAGAGTCTTGAAATAGTTAATGTTTTAACATACCAGCACACTGCTAAAGGCTGGAGCTCACAGCCCTAGGAGCCCTGGAATGTGCCTGCAGCCTTCCCTTTCACTTCTAAGCAGAGGACAGGATTTTAAAGAATGTTCTTCTGTTTCCTAGAGGCGGATCCAGCACGTTTCAGAAGCTTCAGGTACTTTTGATTTCAAGATTAAGGTTATCAGCTTCAAGTAGCCATGACCTATGGTTTGCATATTGTCATTGTATTCATGAAGTATTCTACCATTATGTTGGAATCTTACTTAGCAAAATGCACATTTTATGGCTGTAATTCACCCCTGAAATACAACCCTGTATTACTTGGGAACTGTAAAATATTACTCCTAGAACTAGATTACAGTGGATAACTCAAGAATATGCCATAACATTTTGCATCTTTACTGCATCTTTCATTCAGAGCAATCAATACCCATTGACAGAAGCCTATTCATAAGACCCCGGAAAGATCAACGAGCTCTTCCACTAGTTCATGATGGGCTGACGAGGCAAGGGGCAAACCACAAGTGAGTGAGATCCCCAGGAGAAACAAGCAGAGAGGAAGGAGGATGCAGCTCCAGGAGGACCCCAGGAACAAAAGGTCCGTATTGCCCCCTCTTCCCACTCAGATGTGTTGTGGGGTCGATGGTCCAGGCAGAGAAGAACTGGACACCCTGCTGCCATTTGACTGGGCTTTGGGGCAGACCCAAAACGACCCTAAGTGCACTTAACAGCAGCTGAGTGACTGGAAATGTAAGCAATGTCAGGTCTGCACGGTTTTTGATTTTTGTTTTCCTTTTTTTTGTTTGTTTGTTTTGCTTTTTAATAAACTGCTGTGTAAAACATTCTTTAGAATAACAAAAAAACCCAACCAAACAGTGTCTTGCCTTCAAAAGGCAGCCCTTTAAATAATAATAAT
>NW_009954311.1:1011365-1042632 GCF_000747805.2 Chaetura pelagica | reverse complement strand
CCCCTTTCTTTCTGCAAAACGACTTTGTTCACCGCAAGAACCCATTTACAAAACCAAACGTTGCCAGAGGCAAAAAGTGTCACGGGAACGGTGCTGCTCCCTCTCCCGCTGTCAGCACCAGTTCTGTCCTCACCGCTGTAACCAAGTGACAGGATCCCAATACCGCACGGCTGAGCTCCAGGCTCCCCCCTTCAAACCGACACCCCCCTGACCTCGGAATCGCTGCTGGACTTTGACACCAACAAACGCTAAGCAGGTAGTTCCTGTGCTTGCCCTCCAAGAAGGAGGTGCCCACCATCAAAGAGCCACCCTGCCCTCAACAACAGCACCGGGAGTACAGAACAACTGCACTTGCAACACAAGAAACTTCAGAGCTAAAACGCCTGAATTCAACCAAGAAGGAGAGGGAGAAATAAGTCAAACGGACTTAAATGAGATGGTTCATTTACAGTCATGAGAATGGACCTAGGGAAGAAAACACTTTCCAAACGAGAACAAATCAAGGTTTACTGCTGAACAAATAACCAGAGGAATGAAGTGCATTGCTTTTCTACTTCTACGTTTAGCATCGTTTAGAAAAAGCAAATACAGTGCAGAGTTTACAAAAGATGTGTACAATGCTAAGTGTAAATACAGGTTCGGGTAGAGAGAAAGTGAAGGCTCAGCACCCAGAGCAGAGTTGCCACAAGTGACAGGAGTAACATGCAAGAACAGGGAAGAAGAATGTAGCAGAGGCAACAAGGAGAATAGGTCCCCACAAAAACACAAGTTAAATCTGTAACAGTTACAAAAACTTCAATCAGACTCTTTGGAAAACGCTACCTTTAAAGACATAACTATTTTCCTCTGGCTTTTTCCAAAACACAAACATCAGACAACCAGTGAGAGAGAAACAGCCGTGGCTCCCCTTACCTTCCTGAAAAAAAAAAAGCTGTTGCATCATACAAGGCTGCACTGCATGAACAAAGATGGTGAGTCACACAGGAAAACTGGGCAGAGCATCCACAGAAAGAAAATAAATGTTAGTGATCATTTACATCCTTGGAAGACCCATCACATAATTCACCCAGACACAGGCAGCTGTTTTTGCAGTGACACCTTGGTAGCTCTAAAATATGCATAGCAAGTTCTTGTGCAGGCCTGCATTATACATTTAAATTGCAGAATGTTAGCAGTTTGCTGGAACAGAATGTTTGTTAGCCCAAAGTTTCTCTTTCATAACCTCACATTATCTCTTTTTCCTTAATTAAAAAAAAAATAAAATCTATCCTAACATTTTTCCTTTAAAGAAATGGAGACCTGAAATTCTGCCTTGTAAGTAGTTTCATGAAATGCCCAGTTTTTTTGTAACTAGTAATCCCAATGTTGGCCAGCAGTAGTTTTGAAATACCTGAAACAGTGATGCTTTGATGCAAGTTCGTAACATAAAGAAGCTCACTGCTACTCTGTTTTCTCTAAAGAAGATGTGAGAAAACTATAAAAAAATCAGAATTCAGTTAAACCTACTGGATGGTAATAGGGCTACATGGAAAATTATTTAAGGGACCAAACAGGTAAACAAATTATTGAGTTAAGAAACAGGGAAGAGGATCCACAGCAGTGGATCACTGATAGATCATTAACTAACATTTTAATTGACAACAAAACGTGTGTGAAACATAGATTAAATTTGCAAAGCAAAAAACACAAGGCAGAAGCCAGCAGAACAGGAAGGCATCTCTGAAAATCAGGTAGGTAGGAATTAGGACACATAAAAAGATAGTACAGATGGAAACTGATGTTCAGACAGAATACTGTGAGCTTGGGCTGCATGTGCAGAGACCACAGGACATAAATGACAATGTTACTTCAGATCTGGGGTTCTCATTGACAGAAAAAGCAAAGTCACAAAATTCTGCAGGAGTTAAACTCGTAATTAAAAATATATATAGTGAAAAGGACAGACGTACCAGTTTGTTGAAGTAGCTTCAAGGGGCCATGAGGAAAAGAAATGTTGTAGGCTGAAGCTTCCAGAGCAACACAAAGTACAATGGGGTTACAAACAACATTGTCTAGTTAAGTAAAAATTCCCCAAGTCACTCTATGGAGACTTACACTTTCAAAGGTTCTCCTGAATACCATGGACATCAGGTTTGCTTTCACAGGGCTACAGTCTCAGGAGGAACACATGCAGAAATGGAACAAAATCCACTGCAGATTTATGAAGATGTAAAATAAAGAGACACATCTGAACAATTATTTAACACACAAGCTTGAGGTGACAGGCAAAACCTGCCAATTTTGGCTGGAATAGTCACCAAGAGAACTACTGGGGGCCCTCTTGCTTGTGGTATTTAAGATTCAATAATGGGCAACACAGATGCACAGATCCAAATTCTAAGGATTCAGACAACGTGGAGCAGGATGGGTGTCCTCATTTCCCCCCACTGGAAGTGAAAATACCAGTTTTTCTCCTTCTACAGTAGTAGGGCCAAGTGAATAATCAAAAACAATAGACATACTTACTGTGCTGAAAATTAACTGCAGGCCTGTTGTCAGGACTCAGGACAACTATGTTCAAACATTTCTTCTAGGCAATGAACCATGATTTTTTGTTATTGAAAACCAGCTGAACACCACTAAAAAGTAATCTCTCCAATTCGATTTACATACCAAGCTTCCTGGAAATGTGGCTTTGTACTTTAGGAGATTTTTTTTTTCCTTGAAGGGAAGGAATTCAATGAAATGCAAGTTACTTTATCCAATAATCTGTACTTTCTATTTTCCCTGTGTGAATGAAAATAAGAATCAAAAAATTCAGCAAGCTCTAATCCATGCATCCTTTATTCCATTACAATCACTGTGCTGCATTCTAGCAACAGGACACAAACTGCAATCAATCGCGGTCGATTTATACAACAATCTGAGGCTTACAGTACATTTAAGGCCTTTAAATTTGGAAAAATTAGACCTATGCTAGTAGTGTAACAATTTGTAAGTGTCTTGCATTTCTGATGCATCATCTGTGCGATTCCAGTGTCAAAGAATCAAATTACTTCTAAACTAAAAAGATCAGCTCAATGAAAATTTAGTTACATAAATTCATCAAAACATAAATGTGTAAATTTTTTTTTTTTGTCCTGGAAATTTTATAAAACTTTAATAGCAAAATAATGTAGGGATAAAAACATATTTTAACAAAATGTATTCAATCATATACAAACCAGAATTTTGCAGTTTATTGTAACTAGACTTAAATTAAAACTACCAATTAAGAATCTATGCACAATGTAAATTCAAATATGTACAGTACTTTTAAAAAGTCTACAGGAATGCTTTACAGAAGGAAATGTCTGTTATGGCTATTATTCAGACCATCTGAATATTAAAATGAGTTTTCTAGTAGTAATTTTACACATTTATTTTTTAAAGAAAAGCAATTTTGTCCCTAATTCCTTTAAGAATATTCCAGTTATGTTTATACAGGTAATGGAGAGGTCGTTACAGAGTTTAGCCCCATATAGTAGTTTGTTTATTTTCAGGAAAAAGTATATTTAAATAATTTACTTGGGAAGATCAGTAAGTTAACAAAAGAACACTAGAAGGGAGGAGGGGGAACTTCATCACAATAACTTTCCAGTTACAATACCACAGCTAGAAACTTTACAGAGAAGGTACTCCCTTAGATTGAACCCATGACCGATTGTTCAGAACAAGCTGTAGCTCCTACCAGTTGTGTTCTCCACAGTGAGAACACTGGGAAAAAAAGTCTTTGTAGGACAGAACTATAAACGATCTGAAGTGAGACAGAGAAAACTGATCTTCGATTAATACAGCACTAGGTAAAAAGTGTCCCCATAAGCAGCTAGTATTCCCACTTCCTTCAGGGCAACAAAGCTAAAAATTGTTGGAATTACAGTAGTTGACCATATCTGTGTGCATTAGTAGAATCATTTCCAGATATAAAAGACAAATTTCATCAGATGTTTGATTAGAACACCCTAAAGACAGGGCATTTCTTCATAGTATAAAGCTATTACAGCTATCCAGTTAAAGCATGTGCAAAACCAGGTAATTTCTTCCGTTCACAGTAACTGAGGTAAAATCAGGTAGGCTTCTTCAGGAGTTGGGAAGTTCATGAGATATGAACTGTTTTAGTCTCTCTAAGTACTGTGCATAAAGCTCTATGTCATTATGCCCAGCCCCTTCCACCCAGAGGGGCTCTACTGCTCGTGGACATCGCTCGTACATGGCCAGGCCGTGGGAGAAATCGATTACCTCGTCTTCGGTACCATGGATCACCAACACAGGAGAAGTTACTTTAGATATCTTGTCAATGCTAGGGGATGGAAAAGAAAAACAGAGCTCAGTTTGGGGCTTTGACTTCCATACCAATAAAGAACACAAGCTTAACTATTGATACAGGATCCAGTTACCACATTTTTAATCGGCTGCAAAATACTGGAGTTATGCCCAGGTGGTACAGAACCAGGCTCACTCCCAAGGTGCACGAGCAAACAGAGCCTGCACTGCCATCACCATCATTCCACCACTTCTGACAGCAAGATGGTCGAATGGGCAGCATGCAAATAAAGTTTGGCATAAAAAAAAACATCCCAAAACTGTAAAACACACTGAGAGGTAAGTAAGATTCCATGGGACCTGCTGTCAGTGTGGACTCCTTGCATCACACATTACCACCTTCCAGTTGAACAGATTAGGAATTAATTAACTACATTCCAGTCATAAGACTCATAAAAAAAAGAAGCCTTAGCTCCTGAGGTTTGAACACTTCTTTAAATCCCCAAATTAAAGCAGATTCAGCTGAAGAAAAACAATCTGTTCTTTGTACTGATTGTCTGAGCCCCAATGGCAAGAAAGAAAACTGGGAGAACGTTATACAAGGATATTTAATCACAAGCCAGAAGAAACACACAGGATTTTACATCACACAACCAACTTCTTCTGCAAAGAGGCCTTACATTTTTTTCCTTCTGTTCCAGCTACTCTTAAGAGAGCAATACAGCTGGTGACCACCTCTCACAGGAAAAGGAGTTCAGAGGGAAGGGAAGGGCAACAAAGGCACCTTTCACACCTACAAGTCCAGGCCAGAAAACCCAACTGTGAAGCACAGTGGCAGCACATGAACTTCAAAGTGGTGAAGAGCAGCTTTCTCTGACTGCCGTCATGCAGGCACCTGCCTTTATTTCCAGACTGCCACTTCCTGTTGGTAGTTACCAATAATTCCAAATCAGTGTATAAGCACCAAGTGCTCATGAACTCTTAGCTTCCTACCAGTTCCACTTAGATCAACAAATGGAGGAATTGGCTCTGGACAATATGCAGAGTATGGGATAAAGTAGGTGGAAAAATGAGTATCATTAATATTCAACTTGACAAGTCTACTTCTTTATGCTATCTAATAAAATATGTTTGGATTTTCCTGCTCCTGAAGAACACAAAAGCATGCAATTTTTATTAAGACTAGAGATCTTACAAAGTGATCAAGACTGCTTAAAATTATTTTAAAGTATTGATGCAAACACACACTGACTTCAAGACAGGTTTCAAGAAGCTTTATGAAAATATAAAGTTAATTAAAAATTACAATGTAGACTGAAGCACTAAACCTCATGCATATAAATCTCAGCATTTAGTATTCTAGAGAACTATCATTGGTATTCCAGTAAACAACTGAGTGTAAACACATTTCTGTCTCTGTCTCAATCAATACTTCCCAGAAAAAAACAGGCTTAGTTTCATTGATAGAGGAAAAGTGGTATATAAACTTAAAATGTAGCCTTTTTCATTCTTCCTGTCCGGAACTTGAGTTGTGTGCAACTATGCTGAATAGAGAAAAATATCCCAAGAACATGAGAAATCAGAATAATGCTATTTCTTTTAATATTTTTCATCCCCAAATTTAGTACCATAGGCAGAGGCAAATGCTTTAAAACCAACATGCTATATAAACTGAAGTCTTAACCCCATGAAGGGCTTGTCCCTGAGTTCCACAGTGTGACAGACATGCCAGCTGCATACAGCTACAGAGATGTTTATACATCATTTTAGTGGCTAGATATTAAGTTCTCATTTATTGTAGGAAACCAGGAAACTCCTTTCACCTAAATATCCAGATAATTAAACTATTTTTTCACATATATTCACAGACCATTTAGCTAGACAGTATTTGTATTTTGCAGAAAATTGGAAAGTGTCCCATTGCCAACTCAGCAACTCATAAGGCAGCATTTGAACTGCACACTGGGCTTACTTAGTATTCTTAGCCATACCACTCTGCAGCTAGAAAAATCTACAGAGACCAAATTCTCATGGAGTCCCAACATAAAATGCAGATAATAGCAATTCACTGTAGGTGCACACAGAACTATGTTGTTTCCCACTGTGAAGACAGACAGTTGAGCTGCACACATTCATAAGAGCACAGTGCTGTTTATTTTCACTGCTTACAGTGGGAGTGAAGTCAGAGTGACAGCAATGAACAGCTCAGTGGGGTAAGAAAAAAATACTCAAGTACATCTGTTGTCACTGTTCCCCCTCCCACTTTTTAAAACTATTTGATTTGGCTGATACCAGCTAATCACTGTTACTTCTGTAATCAGAGCTATTTTTAAGGCTTTGTTTTTTTCTCTCTCACAGAAGCATTTGTAAATAGTGGATTTCAGGTTTAAGCATGATGAATGAGTTGGAGCACAAGTGTTTTAAATTCTGACTGCATCTTCAACAATTTAATTACTTACTTAAATAATAACCCACTTGGAAAAATTCTAAACATGGGGACTGGATACAGATACTGGGAGAGCCACTGTTACTTGTTCACTATTACTTTTAGCTCTTTTGGCATACAGATTTGCATCTTCAGCCTTCCCCACCTTCTAATCTTTATCTGTTGTGAACAGAATAAACCAAACATAACAAATGCTACAAATATCCCCTACTCAGCTTACTGCAAACATGGCCTTCTGAAGCACAGTCAAGCTTTGCCCAAGACTTTAGTGAGTCTCTTATTTGTCTTCTCCCTTCCACAGACCACTTTGCTTTTTATCTGTGCCTCTTCTCACCACCCCCAGGTCTATATACACTGCTATAAAGAGGCTGGCTTCTCCTCTCCTATTCTCCCGTAATTTAAACTGGGTCAAATGACAAGTTTTAAAAGATTCCTAGAACATCTGCTATTCCCAGGACCTCTGCTACTGCCAAATATTTGGATACTCTAATTTAGGCCTGTTGTAACTGCTTTTAAAATGAAGCACTAGGCTATAAAGGAAACTGCTCTATCTTGAAACTACCTGTATATGGCTTTATGCATGCAAAATATTCTAGGGGTTCTTAAAACAAGCTGGAAATCTTCCAAAAGAGGGACAGTAATTTATTTTGGTCACAGACACCAGGATCTCACATGATCTGCATCAGGGAGATGTTTGCATCTTTGGTGATATATGGACAGTGACCAAAGATGCAGAAGTATTCTTACTTACAATGACCAAAGGCAAAGAAACACTAATTACATTCCCTCAAGGTTACACATGAAATGCAGAAGCAGGCTGAAAAGCAACCAACACACGGGCTGTCTCTTGTTTTCTACCTGTGAAAGCAGCAATTATCTCTACCTTTTTCTCTGCTGATTTGGCAAAACGATTGCAATATTTTAACAACCTGCTTGAGAACAGCACATCCATTTCATGATGCATTACCTTCTAAATCAAAGCTGACTGAATTATTAAGAAAGTACAACTACTCACTTGTTAGTCATCAGCCTGAAGGACATGGTGTGTGTATTATCAGTAGTTAAGCTACTACTCCAAACATGACAGCATAAAAATTCTGGTATTAACAGCCCAACACAAAAATACAGGGAAAAAGAATTGTAAACACTAAAACTTAATTTGTTCATTGAGTCATGTCAGTCTGAGACTGACATCAGTCTGCTTCTTTTACATGGTGAATTTCTGCTTGGATTCAGAAGCTGTGCATATCTAACATTTAAAATTCAAGTGACAATTCAATAAAATTCCTCAGAAAACTACACAACATAAAGAGCATCTTGAGCATATATTATAACCCTCTTTGCAGCATTGAGACATACCTTGGAAAAGCATCAAAGCAATAGGTTTTCCTAGTGTCAGGAAAAGCTACCCGTAATCCAGACATCAAGGGAGAATGAAGAATCACTGCTGCACACTCGTACCGAGATGCCAGGTCTACTGTTGGGACAGTACCAATACTCTGACCATACAGGATAATGTTCTCAGGACTCACACCATACCTGTAGAGAAAAGAAAACAACCCTTTAAAACAAAAAAACTCAAAACCACAACACATTTTGTATCAAAACAAGAAAAAAATCTGAACACAACCAAGCAAACAAAAGGAGAGGGGGATAAAAACCAAAGCATCCCCTCCCTCTCCCCCTGCATTGTAGCTGTTCAGAATCTATTGCCAGGAGATACAAATTTTTAAGTTTAAACTTTAAAACAGTCCAGTAAAGTAAATAATCACAATATTACACAGGCTGAAGAGAGCTATCCTCAAAGAAGGAATGTAATTTGTTTGTTAATCTTCACCTTCTTGACAAACACCTCTTATCTCTAACTCCACAGCACAGCAAATTATAAATTAGACTTCTCCCCTGCCTAGGGTCACTCTAAGGAATTTCAATTAGATATTCTGGAAGCTAGCAACCTTTCCATCATTAAACAAGATAGTTACTCCCCTGCCCAGCTTTATTTCTACACAGCTGGAACAAGTTGCCTTGTTAGTGTAGCTAAAGACACCAAAGAGAATAAAAAATTGTCAGGATAGTTCTGTTATTTTTTTTCAATTTCTGATCAGCTCTTTTCCAGCTTAAAATGTCAAACTTTTTTTTTTAACTATAAAGATGCATCATTTAATAAAATTCAAGGTTCATATGGAGTCCTGGATGGCCCCCTGACATTCCCATCGGGTCTACAAAACTATCCTAGCTTGTGTGTTTTTTCACAGCTGCAAAAAGTTGAGAATGATACTAATTCAGTTTTTACAGAAAGAATGCAATACAAAGGAATTTGGAAGGGGTGCAGGAGGAAGGGACAGTGGCTAGGAAGAAGTGGGTAGTACAAGAGTATTGGGGTACCACAACTTCTTGGGGAAGCTGCAACCAAAGCTGCTACTCAGTTAATTACATTCACCCAGAAGATTTCTATGTATAACTCTACCACCTCCTGCTAACTATATAAAGAATAATTGAGTGCAGAAGAGAATAAATTTCTCGGAGAAAATTTCTGCAGAACGTGTCTTTTTGCCAGTCTACACTGTCTACAGTCCTGCTGTCAATGCTATGACAATGAAAATAAAACCCTACAGTTTAGGCTATACACAATGTACACCTGGAAGGTTTCAACCTCCTCGCAAAGCAGACAGCAAGGTGTACAGCAGGCCTGGAGAGTTCTTGACTTTCAAACAGCTAAATGATTTGGTACGTGCAAGAGAAAATTACAGTGGAAGAAAAATCAATTATTAATTACAATAAAATAATCCAGTGCTAATTATCCAACTACAGGCTGTCAAGATAGCCTGGTTTTATGAAGTAAAACTAGGTTGGACTGTAGCCTCAGTAAAACTGCAATGTTCTTAATATTTCTATACTGCTCAGCATAAGGGTGCTTTTGGCAGCTACTGTAATATGAATAAGCAACTGTATAAAAATATCTCCCTGGAATAAAATCTTATCCTCTTGGTAACCAAGCAGCAGCTCACGTTGGTGGTCTATCACCACAGCCATGGCCTGATGTTTTTAAGAGATGTTGTAAAGCTCTTTTAGGAGCAGTTTTTCTCCCTCACCATTTAAGAGAGTCCAGCATATAGCAGAGCCTTGCTGGTTTTGACAGGAATGTTAACAGGATCTTGGAGCAAAGTCTTCTCCTCACAGACTTCATTCCAGCTGCTGGATGGGCAAGGCTGGAAACATGTACCTTTGAAGGCAGCACATGCATCCAACCTGCTGCTGCATCATATTAAAGACAGGCAGAAATGCACCAGTATCAGGGAATACAAGAAAGCAGGACAGGAACAAGATCCTCAAGTAGGTATGGGACGATATTAATGCTGCTAAGTGTCACAATACCATTCAGAACTCCAGTATCGAAAGTCCCCTTTCTAAAAGGTTTACAACTGAAGCAGAATATAGAAACAGATGTTTGAATGAGAACAGCAGGATAACATGATAACACGGGGTGGCAAGAGAATTCCTTCAACACATACAATTGCCTTAGCACAGCAATTTTCTTCAACACTGAACTGCTTTGGATTCATGTCTTTTGATGCTACTTCCTGAAAACAAACATTACTGTAAGCAGAGCATCTTGTTCCTTTGGCAATAGATCCTCTAGGGAAAAAAAATCTCCATTTCATAGTATGCCAGATGAAGTCAGATACAGTCTACAGCACCATTAAAAAACCTCACAGATCTGTAAATTTAAAATAACCCTTAATCATCAAATAAATGTTACAACTATTCAGTACCTAACTCTGCAGAAGGGTAATGTGACAACTTTGACCTAAACATAAAAAAACATCAAAGGGTATTAGGGCACTGAGTGCACTTGTAGCCTGTCATTAAGTCAAATGTCTTTCTACTTGTACTCCTGCTGACTGACAACTAACAGAATCTCTGAGATTGTTTAGGTTAGGGACAGTCCAGCCTTCCAAGACAGAAGAGTTACAGTAACAGATTGATCTTTTCAAGCCCTTTAGCATCAGGTGCTCAACCAGATGAGACATCAAGCTTATCACAAACATCAGCAGAAACAACTATATGTAAAATTTACTTATCATGAGTCCAAAGGACATATGAGAACTCCTAAGTAAGGGCCATGCATAATTGACATGCATGAGGTTCTTGGAGCTGAAGGCCAGGGCTTGGCTCCACAATACTTTGTGATACTCAGCAGGCACCATTCAGCTGAGGTACAGAACTACCTGGGGATTTTATCTTTAAAATACAGTATAATTAAAGCAAGGGCTGGGGCCCTTCCTCCCCACTCCCTTGTGGTATTAGATTCTTGTGCAACAGGAATAGTGATACAGAAAGTGAAACAAAAGAGAGGAGGAGCAGACATGGATAAGAAGGCATCAATGAAAGGGAAACTAAGTGACATGGAAAAAAGGAAAGAATGTGATAGAAAAAGACAAAAGACACTCTGAGAGAAGAGGAATTCTGCTACCATCTGCTCTCCTATTAAGGAAGAAAGTCCTTCCACCATCTAAACTGCAGCTTCTAAAAATATCTTCCTTGAAACATACGAGCTTTGGTCTCTGTGGAAACAGAGCTCCATCCAAAGGAGGGGGAGACCCAAGTTAAATTTGTGGATGTGCTCCTGCACTTCTGTGGAGCCCAGAGAGTTCAAAACAAGCAGGGCAACACTGCAATGTGGAAACCAGCCTTCAGCAACAGCAAAGCAGAAAGCAACTCAAATTGTTACTGTGGGCACACACATTTGACAAGGGGGTGGGAATAAAAGAAAACAAAACCCAAACTGGGCATGCCTTCTTCCCCAAGAGAAGTCAATTACTGAGAGGTGCAAAGCTACAGCCATTGAAATCGATGCATTCCTACTGCCCCCACCCACCCACACTTATCAGGTGGCAAAGTTCTTCAGCCAGGTCTATTCTCCACAACCCTTGAGTAGATTATCTGGATTACAGATTACATTCCTTACGTGTGTAGAAAAAAAAACACAACAAACAAACAACAAAAACCAACCCAGCTATCTTCAGCAGCAGAACAGCTATCTGTGCCTGTAAATTCCCACTTCAAGCCAGGTCTAGCTGAGGCACCAACACACTCCAAAGTTCACGCTAACACAATGGGTGGGTTTTCTCCCTGTGTTACTAGCTCCTTTTACACAAATTAGGTTTTCCAGCAATCCTGGCCTCCCTGTGCTAGCATGAACTACGGGCACTGAAGCTGGCTATTAAGAATCCATATCCTAGACTCTTCTACACTCCTGCACAGAGTAACAAGAGACCTCAGTCACATCATCAGTACAGCAGGATGGGAGACAGGGAATGTTGCTGATGCCAAAGACATCAGAGGAGGATGGGACACAATTATTTCTAGCTCAGTCATGTCCCTCCTCAGTTTCCTCATACAACACAGATGATGGTATCAATTGCCTCTGTAAAGTACTTAAAGCTTTCTGGCTGACAGCACCGAGCACAAACTATGTATTACCATAAAACATCTTTAATTATGCACATAAGATATGATTCCCCCCTTCACCCCCTCGGGCTTCAGCTTTGAGTGATACAGAAAGTTTACCATCCTAGCATTACCATGCTATTTTTACTCTCTCCTTACTCAGTGAAAGCACCAGTTGAATGCTGCTTTGGGGAGTACAGACGTGTCACACAGCTGAAGCCCTGCAATGTTCACGGCCAAAGTTACAGCATCTGTGCCAATACTCAAAGGTGCTAAATGCACATTCATTAATGAGGTCAGTTATTTTTTTCAGGCTCACTGAATCTGTGAAGTTAACCACACCTTATATTTTCAGTTCTGAAGTTTTATGGTGTTTGCTGTCTCAATATCCCTTACCCAAACTGAAAAGCATCTAGAACAGCACAACAGCAAGAAATTAGTTTTCAAAACCAGGCACAGTACTTTCTAGGCAGAGCATTTTGACAACACAAACCCCACTTCCTAATGCTGTTGTGATCAACTGTTTTAACTGCTACTAAACTAAGGCAGCCACCAGTGGTCAAGAAGGTAAAAGGCCAGGAAAACAAGGTGACTAGCTTGTGTGTTCTTGCAAGGAGAGCAAGTCTGAATCTGTGCACTCCCCTCTCAAGGGACTGAAATAATCCATTTTCAAGACACAAAGAAAACCCAGCGCACTGGAGGAACATCTGGATGAAATAGTGATTTGTAGAGTAAATGTGCTAGAACACACACGGCTCAGCTATAGTAAGACCTTCACAGTCTATTCCTCAAGTCTGTTTCTTACTGTTTATACAACATACTATTTGTTCCCTTTTCAAAATGCATTATCTCTAAACTTTATAATCCAGAGAAATTTAGATCACTTGTTAAGAAACACAGATAGGTTTATCTATAGCATCGTTATACATAAGATATGCATCTACATTTTCATTACATTAAATAACCATAACAAATGGTTATTTAACCATTTAACCGTTAAAAATATATATTTTTAGGGGTAAAGGAAAAAAAATAATAATCCCCAAGCAGTTGAAAACCCTACATGCAGACCGCATATCTTGAACAAGAGTTTATGTTGTAAAAATTTCATGTTAAAGCTCAGCAAGGGAAGTTTGGTAAAAAAAATATTATTGCATGGATCTTCTGATATCAGAACAAAAACCACTGAATTTCAGATGGTGCTTTAGTAAGTACCACTGCAGCCTGTCAGCCAAAATACCACAGAAAATACAGCAGATTTTCAGCCTAAACACCAACACTAAATTGAAAGCAAGGCATTAGATTAAGGATTTTTGGTGTTAACCAAAACAACAACTGTCAAATGAGGAAAATGTGAATTATTTCAAGATTCACAGGAAACCCTGGCACATAGCAAGAGTCCCTCTGCCAGTTTCTCACTCCATTTTCCTTTAATTCACACAAACATAGGTCTAAAATTTTCCACTGTTTTACTGAGCACGATACACAGTTATTCTTAAAACTATGCAGTGTCGTCTTCCTCCTCTTCCTCCTTTTTAACCAGGTCTATGAGTACTATGTGATTCACGTTCAGGTGCAACAAACTCCCTTTGACTTCACTTTTTCATGGTAGTAAGAGCCAGCAACTGCTTGCACAGTACTCTGGCTTATGGAGCTGCAAAAAAGAGGCAATTTTTTTTGGCATACCTCCCAGCACAGTCACAGGAGCAGACCAGTAATTCCACAAATGTGTTCACACACTCAAAATAATTTCAATGGCTGCCAGAGAAGTTTAATCAACGAATCTGCCACAGTTTAATATTGCTTATTTTACTGCCACATCAGGTAGTCATTTGGTTACGCTATGGAGAAAACCCAGTGCTAATCAATACAGGCTAATACTGGACATACAGAATGAACTTCTGACTCTTGAAAATGCCCTCTTACAGGCTATTTTGGAAGATCATTATTTAAAAATATTACAACCACAGGCTTGCTGAGCTATGTGACTGCAGTGTTAATCCAGTGATGCACCAGCTCTTCTTTACATAGAAACGAATGGATCAAGTGAAAACAACTTCTAGGCACTGCTCAGGATGATCATTTGCACTGTAGTTGCTTTAATTACACTGCAGCACGAATCACTACAAGTGCTACTTGATTACTGTCTTGTGATAGTCAGTGATGTGATAGCAGATATTGAGAACTGTGATCAAAGTTCAACCAAGTCCTAACAAGGGTATTAAATAGCACTGGTGAGCTCAAGCAACCATGACAAAAGCAGGTGATTTACACACTACTGAGTAGTGAAGCCACTGCAGCTTTGCCTTTAACAGCCAGGGTAGGCTGAGGAAGGCTATTTCATGGCATTCTCTGGTACAAACTGTAGTGAAATTACATTTTAAATTAACTAAATTATGCTAATTGAGTAGCTTTAGGATAAAGGGTGAATGTCTTTTTAAAAATTAAATCCAAGTAATAGTAGTTTCTCTAAAAAATTACTCCTTTTTCATATGTAACCTTACATTCAGAAATGGCTTGATGACTGCAATCAGACCATCTAGCCATTCTACTTTCTTAGGCATTTTTTCAAAAGCAAGAGTCAAAAAGAAGTAACATAAGAGTATATAACGCACATCATCAGCCAGGAAGGATGACTTCTGCAAACCTGCTTTCTGGAAAATCTCTTCCAAGTTAGAACAGCAGCAAAATGTTGTGATACAAAAGACAAAATGGGCAGAAAAATATGCAATCTGTGCTTGCAGATCAATTTTTACTTACTTTTTTTCTTTTTAAGGAGCTACAAAGTTAAAGCTCCTTTGCTTCCTCTTGTACTAAGACCTCAGCTGTATTTATAACATGACTTTGCACCACTACAATAATCCAGAATACTAAATGTTGGTGTTTGGTTTACGTTAGGTTGCTCCTTTGTCTACCACACGAGCTAGAAGTTGTATGTACAAACTACAAACAGATTTGGAACAGTTGCTTCTGCCTGACTGAGGACTTTGGTGTTTGCTTGTCTTTTTTCCCCTACACAGCAGGGAACAAGAAAACAGTTTTCATTAAATGTGCATTGAAATTTAAGCAGGAACTTGTGCCATGGGCACACAGATATAAGAGGACAGAATAACTCTGCCTCTATAATCATTAATGATTTTGTATCAAGTGCAAGTTAGCAAGAAGGCCATTGCTGAGCAAAATCAGACACTTGTAGCACATGCAACAAAAATGGGCAATGATTTGGCTGAGCCTTGAACTCCTTTATCATTTCACTGCTCTATGAGAAAAGGTGAATAACACCAACCCTCAGCGTGCATTCCATCCAATGAGAAGAAGGAGGCACTTTCCTAAAGTAATTCCTACATAACCCCCCTAAATGTTGGGGGGTTATTTCCCTCATCACAGGAGCAAATGCAACCCAAAGCCACTGTAAATTGAAACACAAGAAGCTAGTAACAGTGGAAAGATGAGTTAAACACATGGACACATTCAACTGTAACTCTGCCCCCACCCCAAATTCCTTTGCTTTAGCAACCTTAGAAATCAACCAGAATCCTGACGCCAGCACCATGTTGTAAGATTATGGTTTTAAAGATACTCTCATGATCTCTACTTTTCATAGTCTCCTGCTTCTCCCCATGTGTTTTCTTAGAGCAATCTTGATTGACACCATTTAGTCCCAAGACACAAGGGGTAGATGGCATACTAAAATTAATCTCTTACTCCAGCTACTTGAAAAATAGAGCACTGGAGTTAACTTTAGCAAAGTATTTTGTGTTTAATTAAGATGCTTTGTAGCAAATAAACATGGAATACAGGAGTCTTAAGCTTTATTTATCAAAGACAGGAAACCTTTACTGGCCACTAAAAATTATCTTTGTGACCACAGCATCAATAATTCACAAAAAATCAGTCAGCTACATTATTTTATATACTCTTTACTGTAACCAGTGTATAAAATCCATATAGCTGGTCTCTGAGCTACATTTAAATAACCTTAGGCAGCAGAGAAAACTGTTACCTTCACAGAGAAACTCTATCGTATCTTCTGAAGTGAGGAATTCATTCCCCAGCTTCTATCTCATCTCTATCCTACCGTGGTATTTTTATTTCAGCTTCACACATCATACTCTGTACTTCATAATACAGCAGAGCTAAGACAAATGAGCATGCTCCTCAATACTGAGCAACATGCCATTAAAACTTCTGACAATCTTTTGATGGTTGCAAAAAGCCTGCACTTTCACTTCGGATAGCCTACACTCCAAAGCTGAAAAAATGAGGCAAATGACTCCCTAAAATTGTACTCCTGTAAGGATTCTTACAAAGAACAAGAAAGATTTTACAATATCCATGTACTTAAACACAGTATCTTTTAAAATAAAGACTTCAGGTCAAAAAAAAATGCGTTAAAAACCAACTGATTTCATAGGAAACATTAAAAAACCTGAGTGCAAATATTAACACTGGCTATGCATTCCCACAGGTTTTGCACTTTCGTAGCTCCTTCTTAGATTTCAGTTACTTCTAAACAGGAGAGTCTTGCTTTATTCAAGGCTGAAAATTCCCACTGAGCCAATGCATTCTGGCTCACCTCCCAAGCCTTTCACATCACCCTCCTCGCCACCCTTGGCTCAGCACTGGGTGACGATCTTGCTGCTCTCCAACAGTTCTCAAAGCATTTTTGCTCAGGAGCACTGTGTTATCCTTTTAGTACTCCCATTTACTGGAGCACCAGGGACAACTCAGTCTTGAGCAGTGCTCATACCCTGACTCCTTTTCACACCAAACACGACCTTTCAGATGTCTTTCCCCTACCTCTACACACCTCTGTAGCAGGAATTGCCACGAGCTGCACCCAGACAGGACTTCAGCCTCTGACTCATGAGCTGGGATTACTTATTTGAGAAGGAGCACAGTGGCTTTTGACCAGAGCTGCCGCCTGCTCCACCCATCCCCAACATTTACACCCTTTCACCAGGTACAGGGAATAAGCAGGGAATAATTGCTGAAGCACACAAAGCAGAGCAGACAAGACAAAAAGAAATGACACCAGTTAAGTTTTCTTTAAATAGATGAGGCTGTAGTTGCTGAAAATACAGTTATCACTCTATAAGCATCTAAAGAAAAAAGACTAACCCTAACCTGTAATCAAACTGCAAGGCCCACCCAAAATCTCACACTTCTAGGTTGGCCCAGCTGATTAGTTCTACACACTAACTTAATGAAAAAGCTATTTCTAACCTAAGGATATTAAAACAAAAATATATATAAAATCTGCTGAAGACACTTGTCTAGATGATCTAGAAAATCACCTTTTAAAGTCTAACATTAGGAAGACTAGATAAATTCAGAGCAGACCACTCAAACTGATCCCTATAGGGCTTGGCCTTGGAACTACTCGGGTAAGTAGTCCCACCATTGATTTAACTCAACTAATTACTTAACTTTCCTTTCTGTGTGGGGTTTCTGTTGTGTGTGGGGGGGTTTTTTGTTTGTTGTTGGGTTTTTTTTTCTATTCTTGCCTTCCTTTTTTATTCTTTTTCATTTATCTGTTGTAATTTTATGTAAGTTTCAGTTTCTAAGCAAGAGCTATTTCATCTACAGGTTTTACAAAGGAACATTTTCAAAGGTTAACAGTATTTAATGCCTAGTTTTGCTACTATTCTTCAATATAGCTTACAAGCCTTTAAATGTGAAACATGGCACTGATAAAACATTTTTCTTACAGACAATTGTAACTATATCCAGAAAACAAACTGAGAAAAAAAAAAGATTCATGTGTCATCCTCATAATGCTAATGGAGGAGGACAAACAAAAAGTTGAACCACCTCAACAAACAGCAGGTATATCTGAAATCCTATTGCAGCAGACAATGTTAAAGCCATTTTCACACTGTTCTTCAAAGATTCCTGGAAATCTGAATGCAGACTCTCCCACAGAGCACCAGAGTCCAAGAGGATTACACAGGAGCTAGAATGGGTAAGGCCTTGCAAGCAGACAAACTAGATGCACCATTTCTTCCCATCCAGCAGCATTAGTATAGCTTGAGCAGTGATTTGAGTCTCCAACAAAAGGGGGATGAGAAGGCAGAAAAGAGGTCAAGAACAGCAGAGAGGTCCTGATACAGAAGTGATTAGTACCAATGAACTGGTCTAATATCCCCCAAAAGATCTGACTGCAGCTGAATGTATCAGTCCCCAGTGTATGAATATTTTATCAGTCAGCATTATAGAAAGATGAC
This sequence comes from Chaetura pelagica, assembly GCF_000747805.2. NCBI lineage: Eukaryota > Metazoa > Chordata > Aves > Apodiformes > Apodidae > Chaetura > Chaetura pelagica. The sequence goes on along the minus strand of NW_009954311.1, from coordinate 1,024,227 downwards.
TCAACTGGCAGTAGGATTTTTCTTTCCCTTATATACTCACATTAATATGCTCAAGCACTGTAGAAGAAGAAAGTTATTAAGATTTGGCTTCTCTCAAAGATATGTAGTATCTTGTAAACACTGAAGGGCTCTGTGCAGAAGGCAAGCAAAGAAGTGTCATGGCCATCCAGGAGACCACACATCCTGCTTGGATAGTTCTCTTTAATTCTCAGGAACATTTCATGCTTCCTCGAGTAACTCCAACCACTTCCACAGATTTAAAGAAAGGTAGTATTTTCTTTGATTTAAATATCAGAACAATAGGCACTTCCTCTGCATTGACATGTCTTGTACATGATATAGAAGAAATTCGACTTGGGCAAGTGACAGTGTAACTTCTATTTCTCCCTCACCCCCAGACACGTGAAAGAACTACAAAAATTATGTAAATGCTCCAAACATTGAGTTTTATTACAGTGTGAAACTGTACACACTTGAGCATCTGCTTTCAAAAAAGTGGCAAGTTTACAGCCTCACAGAGAAACCCTGCTCTCCTGATGCGTCTCTCCTCTCTCAATTATCCATTTTCAACTAGATTAATTAAATATTCTAACAAATACCAAGAGTTATAACTGTGAAACAGAAGACAACAGTTGTTTCATGAAAGCAATCTATAACTAGAGAAGATCCAAGCAAACCACCGTGTTCTTCCCTGTGCGGTTTTAATATTGTCACTCTGACTTATAAACCAGGCTCATCAATTCCTTTCTGCCTAAGCTCAAGTTCTTCCATTCCTGTCACTCAAAGATGGGCTGACTTTACCATGAATAATGAACTGTTACTCCACAAAATCCATACATTATCAAGCCAACATTTAAACCTGCACTGTTTTACACTTTGTTTTCCTCTTGCACATGTTCCTTTAATGAACTTTTAGCACAACAAATGTTCAGACCCCAGTAACAGTCAATATAAAGCTAAGATGATTTAAAAATATACAGCAATCACCAGGATTACCAGCACCAGATGTTCTAAAACAGCAGACCACAGATAACTAGTTCAGAGCTTAAAAATCAAATTTCCTAGCCAAAGCCTTTATTATCACAACCTCAGGGGCTAAATCCCTCTTCCTTTCTCCCAGTAAACACTACTTAGAATTGTGAAAAATAAAATTTAGCACAGCATCAAACTTTCTCCCGCACACTTCTCCTGTTGAAGTGCTCATGAAACTTGCCGTGTGCTCTCCAAGAACTTGAAAAGATGGCAGAAAAACGTAATTTATTACAGAAACAGATATCCACATTTAATTATATGCACATGCATTAAGTATCAGTAAATTTTATCTATTTTAAAGTAACAAATGTTAATCTAAGAAATGAAAAGAGTACTTTCATAATCTTCTGAATGTACTAACTTCCCCACAGCTTTCCTAAACTCACATCAGAAAATTCAGTCCTGAAACCAGGTCACAAATACCTGTTCAGCTTATCCAGCTATCTTATCTGGCATCATCAGAGCTTCTACGGGGAAGAAAAATACATTTTGCCCAGAATGTGCAAATCAAAACGTTTTAACAACGGTCAGACAGCACACTTAGATACTTACTTTTCTGCCAACGTGCCTAGTTAACAAGGCGAGCCTTTTTTGGCAAAAGATTCTTGCTAGTCGAATTTTTTCCCATCAAAAAAGGATGTTTACCAATTAACAGCTGCTTCACAGGAAGCAGAAATACCTACCAGTGGATCAAGGTCAACTGTTAACACAATCACTTAAGTGCATTATTTCAGCTGATGCTAAAGGTAGCAACTGACCTGTGGGTGCATCTTAGAAATTAAAATAATAATAATAAAAGGGAAAAGAGAAGCAGCTTCCTGATGTTATTCAGCATCCAATTTGCCTCTACCTGTGATGCAGTCCTTGTAAAGCAAGAAGGTTCCCTACTCCATTGCAATATCACCACAGAACAACTGGTTATGCAGGAAAAAACGTTAGCAATTCCAGTACGTGCACTTAACTGCCTACCAGCAACCCAGCAGAGCAGAAAGTAGTCTTGTACTGTTGGAGTTTTTTATTTTTGAAACAACAGATAACAGTGCAGTGCTTGGAAAAGGAGGTGTATTCATGTCTACATTATGGCGAAACAGTAGTTTGGATAGAAATGCTTTGGCTATGGAGGTTTCTACAGTTCATCATTTCAGGGCACACATACTTATTTACAAACTACTGCTGTTTTCATCCCCAAAACACATTTTTTATATTCAGCTCTGCACACAGCTACATTTTACAAATGGATAGTTTTTCCCTTTCTCCAAGTATCACAAAGCTTCCAAGATAGAGGCAAAATAGAAATATTTAATTAGAATTAAAAGAAAAATATTGAAAGAGGAAGTCTGATCAGTTCTACAGTGAAAAGCAGGAAAGAAGGTGGTCCACATTATACTGTCCAGAAGCACTGGGAACAGTGGAAGGCAGAAAAAACAGAGTAACATGACAAATAATGCTTGCTAAATTGAGTTTCTCCTCTCTCCTTCAAAATCTCAGTAACATAACTAGCTAAGTTTAAGATACTATTGTTTCCCTTATTCCAAATTAATACTCACTTTTTAACAAAAAAAAAATAAATATATAAAATCGCTTTGAATGTACAACCAAAAGAGAGTAATTATCAATTATCAATTATTCAGTTTCTGCTGCTGAAATGCAGCAAGTTTAGAACTACATCCAGGTAAGAAACATGCAAGATCCTTAGGTTTAATGTTCCTCATTATGAACACGACTTAAGCGGATTTTCGGACGTAAAGAGTAATTTTCTGAAATAACTGGAAGGTTTCAGGTCTTCTTTATATCAATAGAGTCTGTTCAACACTCTATGCAAAATGGTCTACAGATCTCAGATGAGCTCTGACAGAAGGGCATCCAATTTGGCACCAGCTTGCTTAGATTCAGGATAGAAAAAATTCAGTAAACCAAGGAGACTTTAATACCCTCTCACCCTGTACAAAACTGGCTGAATGTTGAGGATTTATGAGAATCTTTGACATCGATAATTCAGATTCAAGTCATAATCAAGTACAATCATTCTTTATTAGAGCAAATACAGATTACAATTTTTTTAAAGACAACTATATTTTTGCCTTTATTCTTTCAAAGATACTGCATAGTTTCTGCATTGACTTTTAGTACCAATTTCAAAAACAGGATAAAGTACTAATTGTACTGGTTTTATGCACAAGGGGCTTCAGAAGAGAACATCACACTACATGAATAATTAGAAAGAGCTCAAGGGAAAGGGCAGAGTGTTTCTGTATCAGAGAAACACAAGTTTGGAAGCTGGCAGAGAGATGCAGCAAAAGTAAAAACCTTTCAGGCATATTGGTCAGGCTTAAGGCTGAAACAGCATTAACAGCTCAATCTGCTGTACTGACTCCTGAAAGGGTGCTTCTTGCATCAGAAAGAGATGCCTGCAATATGTGCTGTTACAGTGTAATTATTAACCAGCTTGAGGTAAAGGTTACATGCTCATAAACTAGTATGCATAAAAGCAGGAAAACTAGCTGAAATACTGGCCCACCTCTTCCTGCAACTGGTAGTTTTACAGTTGGTTAAACCTGGTAAGATGCTCACTCAGACTGAAACACTGATTTTTTCTGTAGCTTTATTAAGACACATTATAAACCATGATTTACTAGAAAAACAGACAAGCTTCTTACAGTAGGGAAAAAAAATAACATTAAGAAAATGTATAATACAACCTAATATACAAGGTGAGGTACATTCCAGTCTTAGGGGGAAGGAGGAGACTGACTGGCTTTGGATTAGCTGCCTCAAGGTAAGAATAGTCCAGGAAACACCTCCAAAATTAATATTATACTGAATTAGCTGCTTCAATAAAAAAAAGCCAAAGAGAAAAACACACCAAACATAGACACACTTTTGTGAGATATGAAGCATAAAGAATAAACAGCATGCTGGGGAAGATTTGCATAAATTTGCCCCAGAGAACATGCTTCAAAAACAAGACCATTTTCCTGAAAGATGCCACTTTCCCCAGGCTGTCAGACAGTCAACATCCTACTTGAATAAATTCATCAGACATGGAGGAAGACTATATACAGAGATGGGGCAAAGATTAAGATCTGAACAAACAAACCAGTCCAATGCTTAAGGCGTCAAGTTAACTACTCAACATTTCCTTTTAAGTGTAGATGGCTCCAAACACCAATTTGGTTGCAAAATGCTTAACAGAAGCCTACCCCCACATTACTGCTGGCTTCTCTTTTATTTTGCATATTATTAAGGCTTGCAATTTAGTTTATAATGTTATAGTTAAAGCAAAGTTCTTGTTTGATTTATTATAAATAGCCATTAAGATTAATGGAATAATGATAAAACAATCTGAACCTTATCCCAGTTTATCTGTACAATGGAACGAACATATAGCTGGTTTTGCTTCTTTGCTGATATTGAACATAATTTTTCATGTTTCACGAGAACATTCAAAGCAAAGTTAACTAAAAGGCAGAGAGGTGGAATGTCAAGCAACATCCCATAATCTAAATAAAACCCCTTCTAAAGAACCATATTAAACCAGAAACATTTCAAGTCATACTATTTAAAGGATGCTTTTCTGAGAAACATGTTGAAGTTGGGTCTCAGACTTCTCAGACTTATTTGATCCCATAATCTATTGCTCCATAGCTGTTCAGTTGCTGCACACAAAATGAAGTCGCTGTGTCATGTCACAAAGTTAAATTTAACTGTTCTAGCATATTGGGATTTTAAGAAATGTGGCAGCATCCTGTGGAAAAAAATAGAAATCTTTAAGCTACTGGCTGACACTGCATGCCTTGAGAAAGGCCATTTGCCAAACACAGATGTATGTAGCTTGTTTCAGCAGCATGTCTTGGCTGATAAATAAGGCTCATGAGAGCCAAAATTCCTGAAGTAACATTTCTATATGTAAACAGGATTTTTTAATCAGGCACGATAACACAGACCTTCCTAAAAGCATACCTAAAACTGTCTAGACTGACAACTAATTTCAAATTAACAGGTAAAAAACCCTTTTTCATCTTGAAAATGTACCTAGAAAAAAATGTCAAAAGACTGTACCAATAAATAACATTAGTCAGGAAAATATGAAGTTTTTCTAGCAAATCTGCAATACAAGAAACTATGAGGCAATAATTTATTTTTTTCCCTCTAGACTTCAAGGCAAGTGTACTAACTTAAAACCTCATATATTCCACATCAACAACATTCTTCATTTGTGAACCCACATGGAATTCCCCTTTTTGAAAGTTGAGAAGTTACAGATGTAATGATTTTAGGGATTTTCCCAAAGATGTGCATATGCTCCTCAGGAGACACAAAACCAAAGCTGGGAAGGTGGGTGGGCATTGAGCCAGATCCTACTGTTTAGCAGTTTTGTGCCTTTGTATTATTTGGTCTCAGTCAGCAAATCCAACCACAACGTTTAATGTCAATAGGAGAAAATTTGTTCTGTAAAGCTAACACAGTGCTTGAAAAAATACACACTCAAGACACAATGGCATTATCTACATCCTTAACACTGACATTATACAACTGGCCTCTGTTTGCACGTGAGGTTGATTGTGGGCTGCACAGCTTCTTGTGCAAACATGCCACAATATCCCACTTTTCTCCAATCACACTTTGTAAAACAAAATGCAAAGATGTTCCTCAGGCCTTTAGCTGACACCATGCACTGAGGATCCCATTCTACATTCTTCGCCTTCTATTAAAAGAGTCGAAGTGTAGGTAGAAGAATTCTCTGTGTTTATATAGTTGCCTGGGTTTACAATCACTTCTACTGCTCACAAAATCTGACACATTAAAACCCCCATACCAACAAACCACCCAGTTTAAGTGCAGGAATGAAATTTAGCTTCTTCATCAGGTGTTAGACTAGTTTAAATCACTTATCTAAAAACTGGAAAGCAGGACTGTCAAGATGAAGTAGTAACAAATGGGTGACTGAGATTGCTTATTCAATTCACAAGTACTAGTCTCAACTATCCACCAACTATTCAGATACAAGAGGTTTGTCCAACTAATGTATTTCAGCCTATACAACCCAAAGTTTTTAGAGTTGGACAAAAAAATTCTTCATTATTTCTATTTCAGATCAATATAAACAGCCAATACATACTCAAAGTAACATGGAGACCCTTAAGAGACACCAGTGTTCAAAAACTGTCAAGATGTGCTTTTCCTAGACTCGAGGAAACACAAGGAACCCCTTGTCTTGCACACAGAAGTGTCTTCACTTTCTCTCAAGAGCAGGGGCAACTGAAACCATCTCCTAATCAATAGAGAAAGATTTCTGCCCCTTTTCAGGGACTAACTGGCAAAACCAAGCCTGTATGTGCACAAGCACACTAGGTACAACATATTGCAGCTTATTTTATGACTCATTTCAACCGCTTCCAAAGCAGCCTTCTCATTGATTTTGTATTTGTAATGGAGGGCAGAAGGGAGTGTTAGTTATTTGTTAAAACTTATTATCAGCTTTAGGAAGAAAAACAGGCTATGTAATTTGTTCATTTAATTTACCAGTGCTACACAATTTTGAGACTGTTGTCTTTCGAGCCAGAGAATACAACTGAGGAACTAATTTATCAATTTTTTGCTTAAAAGTGTTTTTGAAGCAGAGCTTAAGAGTTACTATAACCACATTGCTCTCTCCACCAGACAAATATATAAAAATGAAACAAAAAATCTGGACATTTGCTACAGATGTTAGGCTCCAAATAGCTAAGAGCTTGGCACTGCCTTTGCACTAGAACATCTCCATGTGAGGAAGCATCACAGGACCAAAAAAGGCAGAAAACCAAACAGAACCTGTTTTCTTCATTCACTATGGAAAGATAAATACCCATTTGCTCAAGAAGTGTCACACTTCCCCACAAAACCAGTTCTTGGCATATAACCCACTTTTGTAGCTTGAAATGTTCTTCACCTACACCCACAGGTATCTGCAGTCCTGGATAGCACTAATTTGGGTTGTTGTTTTTGTGTTTTTTTTCTTTGTTCTTTTTACTTATGCTCACACATAATGAGCTGGTGTAAACTTACTTCAGCCCTTAGAAACATTCCAAAATAGCAAAGTAACAAAGGTTGAATTTTGGAGAGATTTTTTGGGTTTTAGGATGCAGTATACTGGAGATTGACACTGGCTTCAGAGCAAAACCATTGAGGTTCACACAGTCCAGCTCATTCTGCACTGTCAAGAACACACTGAATGAATATAAGTGTTACCAGCTACACACACAGGTGGAACAGCCACCCTGAAACAACCATCAGCTGAGTCTTCAAAGGTGACAGACTTCTCTATCCAGAGTGAGTGAAAAAGCTTAGCTCTCACACAAGTCCCACACCTGAGCAAGTGCTGAAAGCAAAGAGAAACCTTGAGTAACTCCAGCATGCAGGATTTAACAACACAGTCCTCTAGAAACCTTTGTGATCTACACTCTGAGATGTTGAGAACCAGGCCCTACAACCTTTGTACAGCAGGTTAACCACCACCTCCAGTTCAGGCAGCTGAAATTCAGGACTATCTACACTGAAGATACAAAGTATTTCTAGCCAAAGGCGCTCCAGCAGCTTATTTTTCTTCCCAAGTAACAACCGTTGCAAAACATTCTCGAGAGTGATAAATCAGTATTTATTTATTTATTTTTTAAACAAGCTTTGATCTTTCAGTCCTGACAGAAATAAGGAAATATTTAACAAAACTACTTTTACTTGAGTGACTAAACTACGTAATGCAACACCAAAGCTCAGTTAACATTTTGAATAACTTTGAACATCAGAGCACCTGTTTTAAACAGTTGTTGGTACTTGTCCCTGGGACTCATCATCTGCATTACACTCTGCTCACGGCATAGACAACAAACAGGAGACTAGTCTGGATGTTTCTATTTTTAAGCAAAGTTGTATGCAGTTCTTCTTGAAGCACTGAACACAGAAGATAAAATAAGTTCAGTTTTACAGAACTCATTAAACAATTCTTTGCAAACACTGTATCAACATGACTAAAAAAATGGAGAATACTCTGTCAAAGACAAGGAAAAATCTCCCAGGTGATGCATCATGAACAAGGGTAACCCTGTTACTCCAGGACTATTTACAACTGTTTTGCCTTTGGCCATGCCAGGAATTTAGTTGGTAAGTTTTAATCAAAACTTCTTAAGTATTCAAACTAAAGAACTCAGGTGGGATCATGGACAGAAACACCATGGTAGTGAAGTAAGATCCTGTCGCAAAGAAAACTGATGTAGAAATTAACTATTTGGACAAATCAAGGTAAAAAACCCTAAAGCAATCATTCACCTAGAAAGCTGTAACCACTTCAGCAAATCAGAATGGAGAACTAAACTGACAAAACCTCAGAAGATTAGTTATCATTCTAGTCTAATCCAATTATGTGTGTTTCCTAATTTTACTCAACTGAAAACTCTTCAACACTTTTTTACCAGCTCCTGCAAAGGAAGCAGCAATAAGAGAAGACTCACAATCAGCACCACAAATAATAAAATTCCCATTAAAAGGTGGGGTTTTTTTAACAATAAAACTGAAGAAAAAGTGTAAGGAGCCCTATTTAAACAGCCTACATGATCTGCCATCCATTGATTAAAATCCTGTGCATTTTACTATACCATTTCACAATTCAATTCCTTTCATCGTGCCATATCAACTAAGAAGCTTAACAAAAAAAGGAAAGTGAACCAGTGCTCTCCTAGAGACTTAAAAACAAACCCAACTGTACACATTTTAAGAATTAAGGATTTGAACATCACAATAACAACAATCATGTATCAAAAGCTTATACTAGTTTATATTTTGCATCATGAAAAAACAGCAAGCTAGATTTTGTTAAATGCAACAGGAACAGCTTTTCTAAGCTATTTACTAATGACATTTTCTTCACCTCCTTTCAATATCCAAAAGGTTGACTACTAGGTTCTCCTTTCTGATACCCTACTACAGAAGCAGAAAGAGTAGGGAAGTAGTACATTCTTTCATTTAACTGGGATTTTAAAACATTTCCTACATCTCCAAATTTTTAGAGAACATACAATTTTATTTTAATATAAATAGCATGCAATAAACAAAGCAGACATGGTTTTGTGCTTAAGCACTGTACCCAAACCCTAAGTGTGCATCCTGTTTTTAAGTGCTGTACATTGTCTTAATGCAAAAGTGTTAGAAAGTTCAACCTTTCCATGTGGAATTCCGGAAAGGGGGGGGGAGGACAACAATCAAGTCATTCTGTGCAGATGTTGTACTAAGTCAATCAGATATTAGGATAAGAGTTAATCACATCTCAATAAAAAGCAGCAACTTAAAACCATATGGACCATGTGAGAAGACAGAGTCCAATACAGCTTTTCTTCAGCCTCATTCCAGTTTTCAAACAAACATAAGAGAAACAAACCCAAAAGAAACAAACCCAACCTGCCTAAAATAAAACACAGTATCATCCGAAGCAATGAAACAAAGCTCCTTTGGAGAAACATTGACTCAACAGATGGCAATGCTTTAATCAAATGGAAATAAATATATATAAAAGCCAAAAATAATGATTAATACTTAATATTGGAACTAGAGCAACCCATGCTACAGTTAGACCTCAGAAGGAACAACCATAAAAAAAAATCATTTTGAGGGAATAAATACATATTTACTTGGACTGAAAGTCCATTAGAATTCAAACTTAAAAATCACTAAAACTGTCACTTAAGAGTTTAGTTTATAATGACGAGAGACACGCATTTAACTAGAGTTAAGGTAAATAAGTTGCTCTGTATGTAGAAAGACTAAAAGAACAGAGAATAGTTGACACTGATTCGCTAAAGACAAGCTGATAATTGAAGCCAAATGAAAAAAACTTGATTTTATTTTTTGTCCACTAATAACAAAGTAGTTTTATAACCATTTGTTATGTAAGGTTTGATACCTAAATGTGTATGTGGCAGCAAGACCCTCATTTCAGTACCTTGAAAAAATCCAGTCAAAATTTGCAGCCACACTTGCCACCACAACCACCACTGCCATGTTGAAGATGTGGCAGTGATCTGTTTTGTTCAGGTGTAGGGTGCATTGCCTCCTTACTCAGGACAGCTTTCAAAATACAATGATACATTTACATTTGCTAAGTATCATTGTTACTTCACAGACACAACTGAAGAAAAAAAAAAAAAGAAAAAAAGAGAAAGAATCTCAAACTTCCATCATTTTCATGATTCCTTTATGCTGCCAGGTGGGATGTCTGGTGGATTTTGAAGAGCAGCAGCTTCCCACAGAACATAGCCCAGATGACTGAATGCTTTTGATGGCCTAGTGAACCTCCCCTATTTTAAGTCTTCACTTTAAATTGCATTACAGTTCACAGTCATATGACTATAGGCCAAATGTTAGGAATTTGCATTAAGAGTGAAAGCACAAACTCTTGGAAGCTACAAATAAACTACTGCACCAAAAATGGCAGACTTGTATTTCTACAGCAGAATATTTCACTTAATTGTGAGCTACCTGGACTTACTAGAAAGGGAAAAGAAATTATCAGTCTCAAAAGTTCACACTACTAATTAGAGAATTCATCAGCAGAAGGACTATTGTTTCAGCTCATACCTGTTATGAAGACAGTCATCTGTTAATAGAATCGATTCGCTTTTTTAATTTAAGCTTACATTTTACAGAAACAGATGTCTTTACTGGTCACCTAAAATACTGTAACATTTCCTCTGGCTCCCAAAAATCTAACCAATCTAACACAACTACTCTAACCGTATTCTCCAGCTAGCACTAAGAAGTGGGACTTACAAACATGGCCAAGTAACAGTTGGCAAACTTCAACCCCTCCATATAAGGAGGAAAGCAGAACCTACATCTTGTAAAAACCACAAAGGCCTCTAATATAAAACTGTTACAAAACTTATCCAGTGACACGTCTATAGAAGGAGCCCAATCTTCTCAAAGCTATCTAGGCATGTGCTGGCATCACCTACTGGGTCAGGCTTCTCACGAGAGAGTCTAAGGTGAAGGAACACCTTGCTTCTGGATCTACAAAGATCCTAAACATGTGGTAAATGCTTGTCAAGACAGGAGCACTTCCAGGGAGATGTGAAAGCACTTTTTCAGAACTCTAGGAGATTTTAATTAAAAAAATACCATCAACTGAACATTAGTGAAACAGAGAAAACACAGCAAATGAAGGACAAGCATCAACCAGGCCTGGCTTAAATATAGCACTTTTCCTCCCTTAAACCTTCTTTACATCACCCATAAGATAACAGAGGTACTTAGTAATTCATTCTGCGTTCAGCATATCAAAATTATTTTTTATATTAAAACAATTTTTATTTTGTTCTTCTTGAGAGCATGTCCTGGAAAGTGAATCCAGAATCTGCTTTACCCACCAAACACACGGAACACAGGCTACAAAAGAGTAACTTCCCCCTACACCTTTTTCCCCCATGCTCTTAACTTGACCTGGGCAGATCAATGTCAAAAGACGTTTGGACTCCACAACTGACCAATCCTCAGATCCTCGAAAAGCCAATTATCTAAATTAGCAACAAGTCCTGTCACTATTTTTGAAGCTGGTATGTATCCCTAAGATAGACATTAAATACTCATTTCACATAAGCCAAGTTCATCTATCCAATCCCAGAGCTAAGAACAGAAACAGTTTATAGTTCTTTTCTCTTGCCCTACTGTAACAATTTAAGCTTTTTAAAGCTCTCTCTTTCAGGATATGTTCTTTGAGGTCCTACTTTAAGAACTACTTATGCAACACCAAAAAGAGCTCGTATTTTCTGTGGACAGAAGAAACAGAGGCCAAGGGATGGCAATCGGGTGTGGCGAGGAGCCAAAGGCAGCAGCTTTGCTCAGGACTTCCTAGAAGACAAGGGCTCCCTATTCCTACTGGCCATGCTGCCTTGCCAGAGTTTTCTCATTGCTGCTCCATCCCTTTGGATGCCACCTACTTCGGCATCTCCTCCTGGCAGAATCCCCAGCTCTACTTCCACCTGTCAACACTTTTTCCTTCCACTTCGCTACCCTACCTAATTTGAGAACAGTTGTTTGGTTGCCAAAGAAGAAACGTATTGATGTGGTACGAGCTTAGGTGAAACCCCAGACACATCAGAGAGCACCAGCAGCTTCTTGGTAAGCACTGGCCTAGGCTACTGCCAAACTCAGTCAGCATTTAGGCCCAAATGGGTTACCTTTAGGTGTAGACAGTAGCAGGCAAGTCTCAAACAGAAAGGTATTTTTTCCATCCTGCACATTTAAACTGCCACCAGTACAGGATGTCCCACTCGAGATGGAGATTAGCAATGGCAGAGCTGACCAAACCCCTAAACCTAGAGAAAGCCCAAGGATGAGACATGTGCATCCATTTAACAAATTAAGCCTTCCAGGAAACCACACTGTAGCTGTTGATGGAACACGTGGTGAGGCCAATGAAGCAACTCAAACCACCTACAAGACCTTTTCCTCCACTTCTCAGCAGGTTAAGTGTGCAGACACTGGACTTATTCTGCTTAAAAAGAGAAAAATACCTTGTCCCCAGTCCCCATTTACCTTGTCCTGAGGGCCTGCCAGGCCGCATCAATGTCTGCATACAGGTTTTTCTCGGAGGGCTTCCCGGTGCTCACCCCGTAGCCAGAGTAGTCGTAGGAGAAGACGTTGCAGTTGATGCGGGAGCCGAGGCCGATGTAGAAGCTGCACATCTGGCCCAGGTCCACAGCGTTACCGTGCGAGAAGAGCAGCGTGTACCGACCAGTGGGGGCACAACGCACGAACATGCAGCCCAGCCGGTTATCCCGAGCCGTGCGGGAGAAGAACACTTCCA
>NW_009954311.1:986031-1010301 GCF_000747805.2 Chaetura pelagica | reverse complement strand
GGGGTCCCGAGCCCCATCTCATTATCTCCCCATCTCATTATCTCCCCATCTCATTATCTCCCCATCTCATATCTCAGCCGGGGCCGTTCCAGAGAGAAGCTGGAGCGACCTCGGTGCCTGTTGGCTGGAATCGGCCCGTGGTTTCGAGAGGTACCGCAGGAAACGGTACCGTTGCAGAAGGGCTGTGCCCCGCAACAGTCAGGCTGATAACCCCTGCACCGAGTAATTTGTCGAATCAGCAAATCACTGAGGGCACGCGGCAGATCCCGTGAACCGGTGCTGCTGGTACTTGGTCTCTCGCACGGAATGCAGACGACTGCGGGCGAAAGACAACAGGGTCACACTTTCTGTAACGTTTGTGCAACAGTGTAACGTGTGAGGCGGTTTATTAACACCGGTTATAACTCTGAATTAATGAACCAGTCCCTGGGTGCTGCTGAGGAAAACCCAGCACCCTGTCGTGTAGCCCAGGTGACCAACTGAAGGTAAATACACCTGTGCTCAGCGCGTGGCTCCTGCGCAGCCGGGCAGGGCCCTGCCTTGAGGCACGTCCACCCTTCACGTCCACCCTTCACGTCCACCCTTCACGGGGCTCCCCTCAGGTGTGTCCGTGACCTGACGTGCTGCCTCCCAGGAACACGGTTACCAAACACAAGAACCTTGAGCTGAGGTCATTTAATTAGTGGCAAGTCTGAGATGAACTTTCCTTTCAGTGCTAGGATTTGCCAACTCTAAGCGAGTTCAAAGCCTGTGTAGGAAGGAGCCAGTCCTGCAGGGTATTCCTTTCCCTTTGGAATGTCAGAAGTAACACCAACCCCCCCACCCGCATCAATCTTTAGTTTTGCTAACAATGGGAATTTTGGAAATCTTACCATTCAGCCAGCAATAATCGAGTCTACAAGGGAGAAAAATGAAGTGTGTGTATCCCTAACCAGTGTGAAATCACGGCCTCTGGCACAGAGGTGCTGTTTCCTCCAGAGGACAGAGAACGTCCAGTTTATTACCTGTGTCCCAGGCATGTCCCACATGGAAGGGTGGCAGGGCCCAGATTTTGGGCAGGGTAATGAAGCGTGTCCCACCTGCTGACACTGGGTTCTTTCAGCTGGCAGAGGCAGCCAACGTGCCCCGCGTGAGGGTTGTTTGGATGTCCCATGAAATTGTGAAAGGGACTCCTGCTCCATGGAATGTGGCAGAAAAATCTGGATAAAGAAAATACGGAACAGATAAATAAGGAACCCTGTGAAATTCCTTGGCTGTCACAAACGGCCTCAAGCCCCACCCCTGCTGTGACAAGAGGCACTATTGATATTCTGTGGGAAGACTGATACGACCCTGAGAAAGCCCTGGCTATGCCCTGAGAAGTGACTTGGCTGATGAGATCTGAGAGAAGCCCGTCTTGTGCTGCAGCTGTGCGTCCCTCTCACTGCACACACACTGAAACCAAGATAAGAGCTGGAATCTGGGCATGTAGCACCCGCTGAAACTACCATTTCTCAGAAGCCTTTCAAAGACTCGATGCCTCGCCTGGAGCCAGACAGCAGAGGCTGTTATATCATGAGTAGATTGCCACTCTAAAGAATAGACAATTCAAAGGACAGTATTTCCCATGCTCCACCCTGGTCCTTCCTTAGGTCATGTTTATAGTAGGGTGTGGGGAAGAAGAACCTTTTCCCACACAGGGAGATTAAAGTGCTCTCTTTGAATCCAAGGGGAAGTGTCATGAAATTTGCTCAATGGGTGAACTGGGCTGTGCAAACCTTATTAGTTATTAGAGTTTCTTCATTGTTCTCACCATACACTCTCTGGAGTTGACATTAATCTCAATCCATCTCTCGTAGTTCCTGCACAGTGGGTGCCTCCTCATGAAAGATAACATTTGTTCTGGGAGAACAAATGAAGAAAGGAGCAAGAGGGAATGACTGAAATGGAAATAATGCTGGGTGAGAAGAATGGAGAAGTTAAGAAAAAAAGAGTTCCTGAACACTGCTGCCATCATGGCAACCTGAAAAGAGTGTCCCTGAGTTTGTTGCTCAAGAAAATAAAGCAATCAGGACTTGAAATTATCATATGGTGTGTATTCTATATTCCAAGTTGTCAAGAGACCTATGATGCACAAGTTAAGACCATTTTTATCCATCCACTTGTGTCCTGCATTAGTGGCAGCCACATCTCTAACCTTCTGTCACCCACAGTAGTCCTGGGGGGTTGTGCTGCAGCTTGCTGGGCTGAAGGGGTGGCTGTGGAAAGCTGGGCACAGACAGCTCTGTGCCTCTCACACACACCCTGTCCCTGGCACTGCCAAGAGCTGCGTTTATTCTCCTAACATTTCAGAGAAGCCTCAGAGCTGTCCTAATTACAGCAGCCTGACAACCAACCATGCTGGCTACTTCCACCACCATAGATAGCTTCAGTTCCTCATAGCTTGCTCCCCCCTTCCTTCAGCTGCCTGTTTTGCTAGAGATGTTGCAGTTACCCTGGGATGAGGCTGTTTCCAGGTTGTGCAAGTCTTCCAGGATGGCCAGGTACTTGGCTGTGGTGGGCACAGAAAGACAACTCATAGGGACTGTGCCAGTATTTTTCAGGCTCAACATCTGAAAATGCTGCTTAAAGAACAGCTAGTTTGGATCTTTCCTCTGTGTGTTCCCCTCAATACTACTGCTTCAGTCCAATGATCCCTCGTCTCAAATCTTTTCCCCCAACTCCATACTACCCTCTGCTCTTTCTCCTCCTTTTCATTTTGCAGCCAGCAGGCACCTGCATAGTTTTCACTTGACCAAATACTATGAAAATCTCAAGGAAAACAAGTATTTGTGCTTGCTCTGTTACTGCATAACTCATCTTTTTAATGGTCTGTAAAGAAAGATGTCCCTTGTAACTCACATGGCACTAAGGCTCAGTGAAGCACCCTGCTTCTTCACTTAATGTTAATATATGGCCTGCAAGGATAGGATGTGCAAGCACTTAATAATAGGCAAATTCTCAAGCCCCCTAAGAGATGGGAAGTAACCCCCAGGAAAATGTGTTATCTAGGATACTTTTACTGCCAGCCTTTAATGAAGTGTTGATGGACCTAGAAAGATGCCTTAGGTGAGCAGGGAAAATCTTCAGATAGCTACCAAAAAGGTAAATGTAACAAACAGAGCACACAGTGCTTGGTTGTGTCTTACTATTTCCACCATGTCCTGTGGTCTCACCGTGCCTGTTCCAAGGGCAGAGCATTTTGCACTCTACTTCCTTTTCCTGAAACACTAGATAGACAAAAGAATAGGTGAGAAGTCAGGGAGACCGAAGCCAAAGAAGACACCTGGCAGCAGCGCTGTGAAGATTAAGTATCTAAAACATTAGCCATGCCTAACTTCCTGCTGCTGCTTGCCAACTGTGTGACTGTTACAGCTGGATAAACAGTCCACAATCTCACACCTGCACACGTGCACCCAGCATCTGATGGCAGGACTGGTTGCAAATGCCAAATTCAGACTAGGAAGTTCCTCAATGCATTTTTGCTTATTTCCTGGACGAATAGTGCACAAAGAGTGCAAGCACCGTTTCTTACTGCTCATTAAGTTAGTATCTGTGTATCTATCCCTGGCCTGTTCTGAAATATGTTAAAGCAGCAGCAATACTGAAAGGAAATGCCTCCCCCAGTTGGAGCACAAGGCAAGAAATCACACTGGAGTCTAAGAAGCTGAGGTGCAGGGAAATAATTAAATACTTGAAATAATTAGGGAAATAATCAGCATACTCAACTGTGTTTTCATCAGCCAAGTCACTGTCTAGCTCTTTGCAGTTTCTGGCCAAAGTATGCTTGAAGGAAGGATTTGAAAGAGAAAAAATAATTTGCTCTGGGGATGGAAGAGGAGCCTCCCAAACACGAGAGAAACAGATGCAGCGGAAAGTGGTGCCTCTGAAAGTAGCAGTGCATGGGCAACAGGTGGTGGCACCAAGAACTTACTGGAGACGTATCATTGTTGTGCTAGTGAGAAGATGATGAAAGGTTGTGAGGACACACTGAAAACCCTGTCAGTGAAGTCAAGAATGCTGTATGGGATGTGCTAGCAAGTGGAGTTAGCAGAGATCATCTGCTGGGGATGTATTAGGCCTCAAGAAAGAACCCGTGATGCAGCCAGAGCAGGTAGGGGATCAGGATTTGAAAGCAATACCTTCGTTATGCACTTTGAGCAGCAAGTGTCTCATTGTTCCCATCTGTTCTTCCATTTGCTCGTCTTTAGTTGAGTAATTAGATTTTAGCTTTTGATCTGCTTCTTAGCTTCACAGCTAAAATTCTAGGCACTAATAAGGAATAATAAAAGGCGCTAATAAGGAATAATAAAAGGGTGTCAATAACTTTTTTTAAACTAAGCAGCTCTTTAGAAACAGAGGAGTTTCAGGTTTCTCTGCTAGCTATGTAAAATGTACTGTTGCTGCCCCCAGCAAACCAGTGCCAGACCACTATGCTAAACCACTGCTGCAGAGGAAACAGAGAACAGAGATGGAGCAAGGAAGGAGAGCCAGCCAGTGAGCCCCTGAGAACTGGCCTTCGCTGCTCCTTCTACTGCCAGCAGGAAGGGAGAGTCAGGGCAGTAACTTGCTACTCCTGGGACATGACAGGTCCTCCACCCCAGAGAGACCAGCCTCACTGTTGGTGGCAGCACACTATGTACCTTTCCAAGATGTTGCCATAGCCAAAGCAGACATGGGGGTCATGGCTCTTCATCCACCCTTGGCAGGTGGACACAGCAGCCTCCTTGCAGATAGCTGGTCCTTGTGCTTAGCGTGGCCTTGAAGCTCGAGAGGGTGGTTGATGTTTCCCATCACACAAGCTGCCAGAGTGCCAGACCCTGGTCTCTCTGTAGGCAAGAATTTAGGTGTAACACCTAAATTAGTCACCCATGGTAAGCGAGCTAAGTATAGCCTTCAGTAGGTCACCCATGCTTATGTTTTTTCTGTTGGGTGTATCCTTCCCTTCATTGTGCCAGTGGAAAGAACTTTCATGTCTTCTTTCTCTTTCTGCAGCAGAGCAAGGTCATAGCAATTTCCTGCCATGTAGAACCATGTAGCATTACACTTAAGAGGTCTGTATGGACACAAGCACATCAATTACTTTACTAAAATGAATTTAAAAAAAAAAAAAAAAAAAAAAAGGAGAAATAGTAGAGAAGACCCATGGAGCCTGAATGATCGATTTCCTCAGAAGTATGAGCCTGAGATAAATGACACTCTTCAGGGTTTAAAAGTGCTTTCTCTAAGGTTTGCAGGGGTTTAATCAAGCTATCCTCAGATTTGCTGTGAATACAGTATGAGAAGAATGTAGAAAGGAAAACAAAGATATATAAACATCAAAACTTATGGGAGGGATAGTGGGGGGTGGGAAAGGGAAGTGGCAGTTATGTGATATACAATGAGGGTTTAGAGTCTTGATTTGCAGTGACTGCATTTTATGCCTGTCACTGGCAAACTGACATTTTAAAGATATGTTCCTGACTGCATTTTTATGTCAGTATCTTTGTTCAGGCTATATCTGGGCTGATGAAAGGAATTTCAATTAAGGCTGAATCCTTTCCTTACTGTATTGAAATGCACAGGGTGGGAGCAGAGGGAAAATGGAGCCGTGAAAGCTCTATAGAGAGTTCTTAAGGCATCTTGCTGACACAGGACAAGATAGTTTAGGAATGCCTGGGGCAGTGCACTCTGTAGCATGGTTTGCTGTGCCTTTACAAAGAAGCAGTGTGCATTCACCTTAGTGCCTACTGCCTGAGGCCATAGATCATTCAAACAGGGGGCTAAGGATTTAATAAATCCCAATCTAGTTTAGTCCTCAAGGGAATAGCAGTCTTGAGTCATTCAGGAGTGGCAGGGAGGATGGCTGCATAACCTGGCAAGAAAAGGTTGATTTTCACCCTATAAATGTAAGCAGTGTCATGGGAAATGAAAGGGATTGTAAATCTACATAACTATATTGGGAAGAACTGGGATGAAACATAACAAAAGCCTTAGGGAAAAGAAGTGTGAAAAATAGTAAGACATGGATATAAAGACAGTGCTTAAGAGAGAGAGAGAGAAACAATTGAAAACCCATAGGGAGAAGGAAAGAAAAAGAAAATAATATTAATTGTAGCAAATCACATCAAAACCACTTTATCCACCTTGCAGTTACCATTTAGGGTGAAAGGCAAATTAGTTCCCACTGAGCACAGTCACATAGATGCATTTCTCTTTGCATTCATGTCCTTGTCCACCCTTGTCATCCTATCCCTTGGTGAGAATTTTTATTCAGCTGGTACATCCAGGATGCCCACAGGGAGCCCTGGCTTCCAGCTGGTTCCCAGCAGCTGTGATGACCTTCAGAAGGCAGCTGATTGGCACCCCCACCCCATCCTTGCATTCAGCCCGGGTGGCAAAAGCACACTGCAAAGACTCTTCAGAATGCCTCTATAAAGGCTATAACCAGTGCCCTCATTCAGCTCTGAAACAGGAGTTAGCACTGAGGCATTGCTACCTAACAAAACCTGGACAGAGCCTGAGCTCTGTGTCACTGTGGCTAGACCAGTAATCAAGCTATCAATTAAAAGCTAATTTGTGTATGTCTGCAGTACTACAGAGTCATTAATGTGACCAAGGTGTAGACACACGTTCCATTCATTACAATAATTCATCTATTAAGATGATTGGTTTATCAGCAAGAGGCAGAATTACTGTTCATGTGGTTTATGCTCATGCAGACACACAGGGGAGAGGCTGTCATGTATGAAATCCCAATCCCAGTATCTGCAGACAACTGCCAAATCCCATATATGTCACAGGCCCTAAAGTGGAAAACTTCCAGATTCTCCTGCAATAATGTGGAAGCCTGGATGGTGTATCACATTGTTTCCTGAAAAACAAAAAAACAAAAGTACAACAAATGTTTTTTTTATGTCTCCTCTTTTTCCAGAAATCACCAGAAAACATATGCTTTGTTTCATCACAAACCTCCAGGGGATTTTCAAGGTCAGTAGAGATAAAGCTCAAGCTCCCATTCATGAGTATTGGTCATGTAATTAAAATAGAAAAGCACATTTAGGCTTATGCTTACTACTATCTGTCAGAAATCAGCAATGCTTTATAGCAGCATGTGTACCCTTCCAGCTCTGTCAAATTAAGACAATCTTCACATCCAAACAACCATATTCTTCAGCTGGAATAAATCTATTGTAATCAGCTTGAATTTGGGTTTTAAAAGTACAAGCACAGAAGGGCCAAGGGTGGGTTTTATTTCTTGTGGGAGGTGTATCCATTTTTTCCTTCTCATCACTCAAACTCTGTTTTCTCAAATAATACAAACCAAAAAATGCCATTAATCTGAGACCACCCCTGGACTCACTGACAGATCTGAAAACCCAGTCATGTGTTTCCACCCACAGCATGCAAGGTTCCAGGCTGGAGAGCAGATCGCTCAGCACTCAAGCTTTACTTACTCCTCCCTTCCTTTTCTCTGAGCTGTTACCTCTCCTATTCTCCCTAGTTAGCCAGGATAAAACCTGTTGTTCTAATATGCTTTTATCAGTGCATGAGGAAGCAAGGAACTGAACTGTAGAACATATTCCTTCTTCCCTGGAGGTGGTGCAGGGGGTTACTTTGCCTGTCACTGGGTGCTGGTGACACTGGTTTTGCCTCTTGTGGCAACAACAGCAAAGCATCTAGAACTGCTGCGTGGCCCAAGCCTGCTCTTTGTTTTTGCAGTACTCTTCTTGAATTCCCCAGCCCGATGTTCTGCCAGCAAACAGGGGAAAACTCTGAGTGAGCAGATACCCTGGGAAAAAGAAACTGGAGGGAAGAGGTGAAGCTACCAGAAGTGCTGCAGATAATCTGAGTACAGTCTGCGTTCTGCACTGGCTAGATGGATTGGGCATGTGAGACCAGTGGAAGATGCAACTGTTTAGGGTGGAAGCAGGTGAGCAGAGATTCTCCTCTCTGTGAGAAGAGGCATAGGAGGCAGCTGAAAACACACATTCTGGCTTCGTTCCTCACCAAATCCCTTCAACTGTTGCCATGACTTAAAACCAAATCTAGCAACTTTTTAGCTCCAGGAGGAATCCTAAGGAACAGAGAGAGGAAGAAGAGGGAGCACTGAGCTGAGAGAGTCCCCTGTGCTGTCTCGGAGTCATTTTGCTGGCAGACTGAATTACCACACATTGCATTTCAGTCATTGTGGTTTCTGAAAGATCCAACACTCATGTTTGTAGTCTAGGGGAAGTTTCCTAGAAAAGTCTTCTCTGTTTGGTCCCTAATGTCTAAAAAAGCAATACAATGACATCCAAGCACAGAAGCATAAAAAAATAGATCTGAGTGACATTTAGGAGGTCTCCCAGTCCTGCTTGGAGGCAAATCCAAGCCATGCCTAACTAATAGGTTTTATCTTGTCCTTAAATACTTAGAGTGAGGCGACTTCAGTCAGCCTATTCCGTTGTGTCTCCATTCTTCCCATTGGCAATTTTCCCCCTTAATTTCCAAGCTATGTGTTTCTACAGTTTAAGCCCACCACTACCTGTCCTACTACCAACATTAAGAACACCAGCTTATTACATATTTAGAATCACCTCTATTCACTCATTTATTCAGATTAATGCAGTTCCTTCAACTTTTCTTTATAATTTCTGAGTCATTCCTGTTCCTCACCTCTCTCCAGCTGACCCACAACTGTCCTCAAGTGTGTAGCCCAAGGCTGGCTATGGCACCTCAGCTGTGTCCTTACTCATGCAGAATAGAGTAGTAGGATGATCTCACAGCTTATATGCTGTGCCTTTATTGATCTGTCCCACTATGTTGTTTGCCTTTTTTCCCTTTTTTTTTTAAATGAAGATCTGCATGATGTTGCTGGCTCCCACTGAGCCTGCAGTCCACTCTAATCCCCATACCTTTTCAGCCAACTGCTTGCTTTGTTGGCTCTTTACTCCATTTATTTGCAACTATTCTTACCAACACACAGACCATCACAGTTGTCCCAACTGGGTTGCATTTATCCACTTCTAATAGAACCAACACACTCAGCAGAGCTGCAAACAAACACTGTGCTGTGTACAGAGGCCATGATTAGGTCAGCCCTGCCTTTAATAATTTTATTTGCAGACCTTTTCTCTATAGATGGCACATACTGCCATACCAAGATGATTGAGGTGGTCTCTGAGAGCCCCTTATGGTGGCCACGAGTGGGCAGCAAGTGCACTGCTGCAAGGTACCAGCCCACCCAACATACACCCCACCAGTCAGCCCGCTACACCTGAATGTTGGAAAATGACCAGCAAAAGCAAACTCTCACATTTCTCTAAAGAGATGAAACATTTCTCATCATCAGAAAATAACCCCAAAATATTATTTATCAACCTATAAAAAAAAATAGTTATTCCTCCCCCATTTAAAAAAAAACAAACACCAGCCTGCTCAACATCTCCTATTATACCTGAGATACTCCAGGGGAAGTGTGCTCACCCATGTTCTTGCTTTCTAAAGTGTGCAAAGCTTTCCACCCCTAGTCTTCCAAAAATCTCATACTGTTTTATAAATAATCAGCAGACTCTACCCACTCAAACTCTCTTGCAGTACAGAACTGAGCAGAGCTAGCCTAAGTTATTCTTCATACCCTCAGTGTTTGAAGAGCTGTGCTGCTGATCCTGTTGACTGCAGGACACTGGGTAGATATGTAAAAACCCACTCATTCTTTACTAGTGAAGTAGCACTGACAAAATTCAATGACAGTGATGTGGGGCCTAAACTCAGAAACAAAATAATCCAAGTTACTGTGATAGCAGATGAATGTTAGGGATGCAATTAGATCTGGGCAAAATGAATGAAAAAGGAAACAGATGTAAACCAGCTTAATAGTTATTTTGTATCTTCCTGCCAAACACGTCTTATTACTGTTACTGCTGCTTTTAAATCTCTGCTAACCAAAATGTGTCACAGAAGGAAAGCAGTAACATTTTCCTTCAGGGATTACCGAGGTTCATTCAAGCCAGGCTCATTGTGGTAACCTCCCAAGATGTTAAATAGTTAATGAGGTAACAACAATTACGTATGTAAGAAAGAAAAACAGTAAATGGCCAGTTCCTTTTAGCTGAAGTCTTGAGGTTTTAAAAATTAACGCCAAAGTACTGATAAACTGCATGGTAATTTCCTGAGGAAAGATTAGAGGCTTGTGCAGAAGATAAAATCCAGAGCTTATGTTTGCCTGCCTTGGCTTTCATGTGTTAATCATATGTATAATGATTATGTAGTTGGAACAATTCTGTGATGGTCACAATTTGCTGAGCACTTTCCTACGCAAACAACAAATTCTTTATGTTCCCATGACCACGAGAACCTGAATATCTCACTACTTTCACTTTGTTCAATAATAAAAGGGAATTTGATGTTCACATCTGTCAGCAGATAATAAAGACTGAATTCTACAAATGCCACAGGAGATGGTAACAGAATCATAGAATGGTTTAGGTTGGAAGGGACCTTAAAGATCATCTAATTCTGACCACCCCCTGCATGGGCAGAGACACCTCCCACTAGACCAGGTTACTCAAAACCCCATCCAACCTGCCCTCGAACCCATCCAGGGAGAGACCATCAACAGCCTCCCTAGGCAACCTGTTTGAGTGTCTCACCACCCTCACACTAAATAATTTCTTCCTAATGTCTAACCTAAATCTCCCCTCTCCCAGCTTAAGACCATTACCCCTCATCCTATCACTACACACCCTTGTAAAAAGTCCCTCCCCAGTTATGCCTCCCCACCCTTCAGAGTGGTGACCAGGCTGACAGATCTTTGTGCTCTGGTTATCCACAGAAGACATCCCCTTCCCACTGGCTGTCAGCTTGATTTGCACCAGCAAGTCTTTTGGAACTGTATTAAACGCCAGAGCTGCAGTCTAGACCAGGGGCTCAGCAGCTGCATATTGACAACAAAGTCAGTATTTGGTAGTAAAGGCATAGTTGAATACGTGGACAATCATACATAGCTCTGCATCTGCTGGTCTACTTGGCCATCCCTTTTCAGTCTAACCACAGCCATTACCAGCTTGCAGTAGAAGTATTGCAGAGTTGGAAAGCAGAGGAGGAAGGTCTGGAAAGTTCAGGAAGATACTGGAAATCTTCCCGTGAGAAACACATCATTTTCATGCACATTGGTCACTTGAGAGGAACAGAGGAAAAAACCAAAACCTTTGGCACTGAGTCATTCACACTATACTAAGAAAAACACTTGCAACTCTACTCCAGGGAGTAGCTTTACACTAGAATATGGAAGCACTGGGGTGGAGTGGGAGCTCCTTTGTTTTACAGGGACGTCACTACCTGAACTGTGTTGTTCATTTCCAGGCATCTTTGTGATTCAGCCTGGGAGGCATCTATATTCACAAGTTGCTATTACTCTGTATTTCAAAAGGGAAACTGGATTAAAGTATAATTCTTTAGTTGTACTGAGATGGGGTTGATTTCTTTCTTACAGAAATAGGATGAATTTTGGCTCTGAACTGATTAGGTCCTTAATCTGGTGTGTAACTTGAAATTCAAGTCCACCACTTCCATTCAAACTAATAAATTATCCACATACACTGTTACTTTCCTGTTTTTCTGGACTGGGTCTTTTTTAGAGCTGATCATTTAGTTTAATAAACATAATTCTAAGCATAATTTTTAGCCTGGTCTAAAAAGAAAGTGGGTTTAAAGGGTAAATTCTGTGGCTTCTGGTTTTTGTTGTATTTTTTTCTTTGCTTGTTTGCTTGTTTTTTTAAACCGAAAGCTTTCTGCTTCCCACTTTGGGACAAAATGCAGTTTTTTGAGGGATGGAAAGTCAACTCTGTCACAGTTCAAGTTTCAGCAGCAATGGCAACATTTGCAGTTTTGTTTGCAGTGATTTTTAACGGAATGATTATCTATCCTCTTGGATACATTTGTTTCTTGTAAGCACTCGATGCAGTGCATCCATTTGGCAAAAACCCCCTCATTGGGGAGTTACAATCTGCTGGTTTTGTTTTCTTCCTGAAGCTTGTAAAA
Source organism: Chaetura pelagica (assembly GCF_000747805.2). Lineage (NCBI taxonomy): Eukaryota > Metazoa > Chordata > Aves > Apodiformes > Apodidae > Chaetura > Chaetura pelagica. The sequence goes on along the minus strand of NW_009954311.1, from coordinate 998,280 downwards.
CAGAGTAAGTCTCAAGTTAAATTTATCTGAACCGACATACAAATGTTGAGTCATCAGACCCTCCTTCTCACACCACTTCCCAGGCATTCCTCCTATGGAAGACAGTCATAACCTGGTGTAGTAGAGGTGAAAATGCAGTCCCACATGTCAGCAGGATGTCTCCTCAGTCAAGAAAGAGTCAAGGCCACCTGGCCCTGAAGCCCTGATGTAGGTGATGCACAGTGACCCACTTCTCCAGCTTGGGAACCCTGGCTGATCTTCACAGAAAACAGCAAAACCAGGTCATGTACTTGCAGTGAAAGATTTAGGCAAAGGAACCACCAGGATGGAAAAGGGGTCTAGGTGATAAAGAAGCTGGGACTGTAATTCGTGTGGCAAGAGGATAAAGGTGAAGTTCAAAGACAAAGTTCCCCTTGAGCCTCTTCTCCCCCTCACGTGCGCTACTTAGTGCGACCCAGTTCCCCTTCTGGCTGTTGGCGCTGGCGAAAAGCACAGTCTGCTCTGAGCATCATCTTACTTCTAACTACTGGGCCCAAATGAGGCTCCCCATTTACACTTATGGTGAAACCTGGCCCTTGGGGTTAGATGGTGGGTTAACACCCCCTGCCTCTTCCCAGCAGTGGGTAGCTTGGCTGGAAAATGTCAGAACAAGTAGCTGGGCTGGCAGATGCTCTGCTGACTTCAGAGGAGGAGCAAAACCCTGGATCTGCAAATACTGGTAGCTGTCTGATTAAAAACCCTCCATGGAGAGATACAGATTGACAGATTAAAAAAATACATCTTTCTACAAGAAATGGAGAGCACAGCAAAGGCTTGATTTACACATGCACACCCAAAAGTTGTCACCAGCTTTGATACTTGTTTCCTTCCCCAGCACCTCACTGAAGGTGCAGAGCAGCGATCCAGGCTGTGCTCCCGGTGTGAGAAGTTCTCAGGATCTCACTGCAGCTCCTCAGCTGGGAGGCACGGGGCATTGCATGTCATGTCTTACTGCTTCAGCACTATGACAGGAACTGCACTCCTGAAATACAGAGATGATTGAAATGTTAATCGATTCCAGGAGAATGGCAGCAGCAGCAGCACTCGCCTGGCTGAAAGAAAAGCCCCAGGGCATTTACCTGAAGGTGGAGGAGGATTCTCCTTACACCAGCGTCAAAGCAGAGCAATTCCATTGATTTCAGCCGGGGTTTGTGCTTTTTTCTCCTGGAAGAGAGAGATGAGAATCTGTTTTCTATTCATTAGCACAGCCTGACATGGAGAAACTAATTTAACAAGATAGGAAGTCACCATGAAATAAACTACTAATATAAGTAAGGAAGCAATGACAGAAATTAGAATTACTGCTGCTATGCTTATGTTTGGGGAGATGACAGGATCCCAGCAGATCATTAGCAGGGGCCAGAGGCAGAAGTCCTTAGGCTAAATCTTGCCACTGCTCCCAGCAATTGCTTTTTACCCATCTGGGATTTTTTGGGTGAAAGGTCTCATACAAACAGAATGAACATTTTGTGACAGTTTGTGACTGTAAGTCAGAAGCATTGAGACCCTAAATACACAGGGCTTTGCTAATGCTAACAGAGCAATGTAGAGGCTGCTTTCCTCAATTTTGTTGTAGCTCCTGCAGCCAATAAACAGATCACAGTAGCTCACTGCAAAGATAGGTTTTCTTTACCCAGAGATGGTATTAGAAAACATCTCCGTATATAAAATCTGTAAAAACACAAATAATTAGTTATCTGATACGCCCCGAAATACTTTTCTCTGCAAACCCCCAACAGGAAGCAGAGCATGTGTAGTGACTAAAACCAATATTATTACTTGCTTAAACAGAGCAATGCATCCTGTTGTTGTAGAGGGTAAACTTTGACTGGAAAGGACTGTTAACTGCAGCTTCAAATAATTCTAAACACTTTTTCCTTTTTTTCTTTTTTTTTTTTCTTTGTTTTAATTTTATTTTTTTTTAAAGCAAGTTTTATTCACTTGTAAGCAACAGCTGTTGGCATATTTCCTTACAGAAGACACTGTTGTGTCCAGCTGTTACTCAACCACTCTCATTAAAGCTGCAGGAAACACAGTTCATCTTTTGCGTAGTTAGAAAGGACTTGGCATCCCAGTTACCCTGGAAATTGAACTTGCTGCTGGACAGAAAGCCACAACTCACAGGGGAAAATAATAGTTGATATATGAGTGTCTACCTAAAGACTAATCAGCAAAACAAACAACGTATGAGGAAAATGACCCCCATTACGTTGTTTGGAGCACGTTAGTCACCAGTATCCTCTTGCTTCCTTTTGTTCTAAAATACTAAATCACTGCTCCTCACCAACTGAGTTGAGAATGGGTTAATACAATCTGTTGAGTAAGAAATAGAGCTGCTTTATTTCACAAGTGCCTGATGTTGACCATGTGCCTATTGACTGCCAAGGGCTAGTGCTTCAGGCTAGCACTTGATTCCAGGTGTTACTGCACATCATGCAGTGCTGAGGGTCCTGGCAAGCATCAGCACCATGGAAGAAGGACATGAGAAGCAGGATCAAGTTTGCTTTGTGCATGGTCCCAACATACCCTGTGTGGTTTCCTGCCCTATTCACTGGGTCAATGAGCACACCTTTCAAAGTGTTATTTTCTCCTACCACTGGTTTTATAGCATTGTATTTAGGCAGGATAACTGGCTAAATAATGCAGTGAGATGAGCCTCCCTGGAGCTGAGGTAACTGCACTGACTCTGACTTTCAAGTTAATTAGACCAATGCTCAACCAAGAGCAATAGCTCCTCCATGCCAACTGCATGATGTACAAATAATAACCCTGGATGTTTTCTTTCTTCTCCACTGAGAAACTATGGGTAGAATATTCTGGACACCAAGTACTACAAGACATGTGTCACAAACAAACGGAAGTGGCCACAAGATGAATCCAGGACCCATTGATGTCAGTGGAAGTTTTTCTGTTTGTTCCACCACGACTGGTGGTTCTCCTGTCCCCAGTCCACATGCAAGATAGGACAGAGTGTGCCTTTGTGAGTGGTGTGACTTCTCCTTCAAGGTGGTTAACTGCTGTTTATTCTCAAAAAAGCCAGAGCATCTCTTAGTTGTCAATGCATGCTGCTCTGTGTGTGTGCTTAGCTCTGAGACTGGCAGCCCCTTTTCTTTTTTTGGTCATAATTAGGCTCTAATCTCTAGCAAATTAGCTTGATTGCACATAGCCACTTTTATTAGCCAAAGTTCTAACTAACATATTGTGCTTAAAGCTTTCTGGCCAAAAAAACTAAAACTAAAACTAAAAATGATCCTGACTCCCCACTGCTTCACACCAGGCTCCCTCAGACCAACAGCGTTTACTAACACACAAGCTTTGGGGGCTGTTGGCAGCTCTGCCCTACACCCACTGCAGTGCAAGGGCATGTGGCTTACTGAACTGGAAACCACTGCCGGAACAGCCCATTTTGATGTGTAAACCAGAGGAAAGGTCAGCATGCTGCAGAGCAGACAGGCACTGACACCAGTGACGTGTGTGAGAGCTGGAAAAAACATCAACCTCTGTGGGTGAATATGATGACAAGGCAGTCTGGTGCTTGGCTGCTCTGGCAGGTCTCTTCCTTCACCCTCTACACTGCTCTGGGCTACCCATTATGGACACCCATTCCTATGAGCCAAGAGCAGCTCTGGCAGGAGTGTAGGGGTTGTCAACCTCTGTTTTTTGTTTTTATGCTTTTGTAAAAGTAGCTGTTTCATTGAAAGAAAGGAAAGAAATAAACAAAGAAAAATCCTCAGCCCAAACCCTAAAACATTGTTTTGAAGCTTTGAGAAAAATGCTGTTTTCTTCCCACCCCCCCAGGAAATGACTCAGTACTCAGTAGAGAAACATCAAAAAAATAAATATATCAGCTTAGTATAAAAAAAATAATTTAAAAAACCCCAAATCCACACCATGAGGTCTGCAGCTGGTTTGGCTGCATGATTGTCCTATCAGTGGTCTTCCCTTGTCTTGCCTCTTCTCCTTTAGCCTCCTACCCCACAGCTGGGTCTCCTCCACTCCCTCTCTTTCCAACTGCTACTTTTTCAAACAAATCAGTGCTATTAAAAGTCACCAAAAGGCCAAGCTCCAGCTCCTTCCCCTCATCTCCTGGTGTCAGAAGCTCCTGCAGAGCTGCCTCTTGGAGCTCGCCTTCTCTTTCCTCAGCCATGGCCCCTGGGATCAGAGCCATGGTCATCCTGGTCCTGCAGGAGCTCAGGACAGAGCCAGGGCTGCTTTCAGCAGACCTGCAGGAGACAGAATCTTCTCCTCTCTTTGCCCTGAGGCAATGATTTGGTTGTCCCAGCAGCAGGCTTTCTTAAGTTACTACTTACTGGTTGTATTCTGTGGATATATCCTTTAAACCCCTTGACTTTCCATGTCCTGAACAAGAATGCCAAGATTTTCTGTGATCACTACCCACCCAACACTTTCAGCTGTGGCCATCCATCAGCCACCACAGAAGCCCAGGATGGATGACCATGCTTGGACACTGTGCCATGGCTGGAGATTTCTGAGTTACTCTTTTAGCCTCTCTGACTCGGCACGGGGCCCTGGGGAAGGGCTGCATCACACTTGAGAGGGAGCTGTGGGAATAGGCTGGAGCCTGGCCAAGCTTAGCAGCTCCCCCAGCAGCTGTAGCTGCACACCAGGGCAGAGCATGGTCAGGGGTAAGGAGCTCTTAGCAAAGCATGAGTGTGCATCTGGAGTGGATCACAGGCCTGACTTCATTTCCTTCCTCCTAGCTCCCTTGCTGGTTCTGCCTGGCCACTTCGCTCAGGTCAGGCTGTTATCCAGTTAGTACCTAGTTTCCTCAGGGCAGAGACACAGATAGCACTGGCCTTCCAAGGGGTGGGATAGCTAGTAATCACTCCAAGGAGCCTTTACAGGCTCCACACTCTCAGGAGCCAGCAGGTCTTCCCAGTGTCATCTGGAGAACGTGCAGAGCTGATGGAGCAGCAAACTGGCACTTCCCTGTTATACCTGCCTGAACTGGAGACCACAACCAGTGAAACAGAGAGGAAGATTTCCATTCCCTTGGCCCATGAGGCTCTCTTAAAAGCTGGAGACAGGAAACATTATCTGTTAAGGACCGATCAGTATTTGTGATGCATCTCCTCTGGAGGCTCCCACTGACATCCTGCTCCTGTTATTCTGGGCACAGTCACCAGATTGAAAACAGTCCTGGCCACAAAGACTTTGCAATTGAACCCACCTACATGAATAAACAGGACCTGTCCCCTAAGGGACTTGGCTCTTCCCATTTAGCCAGGGCCAACAAGGCTCACTGTACCTGTGCAGTCTGCCCAGCCATGTCCAACAAAAATCCCTGCCCACTGAGTCAGTACCTGGAAGGAGAGCAGCAAAGCTGTAGGAAAATCAGCCCTCCTTTCCCTTCCCAATAATTCCTAATTTGATTTATGGTTTTTGTGCTTAACCTCACCTTCTTTCTGATTCCCACAGACAACAAAGCTAGATAGACACCAGAGCAGGGTGAGAGAGAAGAAGGACCTTACCTCAGGGTCACAGGGGGCAGGTCCACAGCACAGCCCAGGGCTGAACCCAGGTCATCTGAAACTCAGACCTGCACTCAGTCAGCTGAGCAACATCACTTCTCCTGTTTTGCCAGCCTGCAATTTTTTACTTACGTATTTAGGAAATGGTTCACTTGATTTTTCAGTAAATACCTGCTGCTGGTAGTGATGGCATTGCAGAGTTACTTGACTGTAGCTGTGCTCCTGGCAGCTTCTTGAACAAAGGCTTAAAAAAACGCCTCATTAAAACCAGGCATCTGCTCTGGTGGCTCTCCTGGTAAGATACAAGGCAAATAAAGGAGTTTTTATTTAGATTCTACCAGATCTCCCCGTCTTAATCACATATTTTATGCCTCTCAAAACCTTTACCAGGGTACATAAGACAGTGTTTGTTTTCTAGGAGAGGTCTAGTTGCATTTCAGCTGCCCATATAAAACAACACCTTAAGTTGCTAATTCATTTGTGATTTGTGATAAAAATGTCAAAAAACTAGATATGCAGAAAAGCTTTGCCAGATTCCATAGATACCATCAATAATCAGTCCCACTTTCAGTTCATTTGCTTGGCTTGGATGACACCAGACTTGTGTTTGTTGTACTTAGGAGGGATATGGAGGAAGAAAATAATAGGAGAGAGAAAATAACCATTTATGGAACGTTCCTGAATTAGGGTTTTTTTTGTGTGTTTAAATGAAAGGAAAATTGTTTTGTTGAAGCAATTTTCTGGGGTTTTCAAGTTGGAATAAGAAGCTCCCAAACCCTGCAGGCCTGTCTATCTGTGAACATGTACTGCTTTTTCTTGTGGAACGAGAGAGACAGTTAATTGCCAGGAAGTGGAAACTGTGCTATAATATCTTGACCAAAGTGTGTATGATGAAGAGCTGCTTGCACCGCTGGACTTGCAGTGCTAATAACACACGTGTTACCATGTGCTATTTAGAAGTCACCTGTAACTGGAGGACCTGCGTGCTGTTGGTGTGGATCAATCATTAATCAAAAGCTGGCAGCTGAGCCCAGGCTGGTGCAGTGAGGGCAGTGAGCTAGGGCAGACAGGGGAGTGAGCAGAAGCTCTCCCCATGCCAAGTGCTGCCTGTGCTGATCCACCCCTGGAGGCAGCATCAGCATGAACCAGATCCAGAGCACACAGGGACTTGTGGCTGCCTGGACCTGGCATCCTTCTCTGGTCTGAACCAAGACACCAGGGCAGAAATATCTGACCTCAGGATCAGCCAAGCACGTGCACTACGTGGCATTAAGTGCTTATCAGCCTCTCGTTACTGAAGATGATTCTCCAATGTCTGCACACGCTTCCAAACCTGGAACTGCCTGGGTTTGTTCCTCTCCTGTTCCTCCCAGAAGGTATATGTGTAGTCAGCACTATTTAACTATTCCCAGGAAGAGATGAGCTTTCCTGACAGGAAATCAGCGTTTCATCCCCACCCAGAAAAGTCAGCAGGACTGGATGAAATCCACAGCCTGAAGTCTGTATGTGATCCCAGGGGCATGGCTAGTGAGCCTGGCCTGTATCAGCCCTTTTGGTCCAAATGAAGCGTTCATGAAAAAAGACTTAAGCCTCAGGATTTCTGTACTTTCAGTGTGAAACAGGAAGCCAAGCCTGGTTCAGCTCCCCCCAGCCTCTTTCTTTCCCTTTGGCTTCCTGCCTTTGTCTGGCAGAGGTGGGGTGGCTGCAGGAGCCCAGGAAAAAGGGAAAACTTTCTCTTCTTGCCCAACATGCCTATTATTTGTAGCCCTTTCAGGTATTTTCCAGCCCATATATGTTTTGCTTGGATGTCTATACACGGACCCACATGTATGCATTTACACATGCACACACCCCTACTTCAGATGTGTATTCCTGCACCCACACACACTTGTATGGTGACCTTGACCCTTCAGGAAGTGTGTCAGACTCATTTCTGCCATGCTTATATATTTCTATCAACAAACACACACAACTCCCAACTCTTTTCCTGCAAAATGACAATGCAGGAGGGTAGGATGGACACATAATGGGAGCCCAGCCTGGTGCTGTGCCACAGACTGGCACCACAACATGAAAGCAGGGAGCAAGGGGTGGCCAAACTGGGCTTGTCTTTTCTTTGACAGTCATATAACACAGCTCGTCACAGCTCAGCTTCTAATTGCTGTCTCCATCCAGGAAGGACCTGAAACACCTTTTTGCAACAGCAGGCCTTCAGGCCAGGGTCTCAGCCCACCAGCTTTGCTTAGTGCACCACAGCCCTGGATGCCCTGAAGCAGCTTTCAACACCCTGCCTCCCCTCTGGGCAAACCCTGGAAGCAACCCAGCCTCTGGAAGCTGCTTTATTTTGTGTCAGCAGTACCAGTCCCCTGTGCTGCCTGCACATACCGTGCTTTGGTGTCACAAACACATGCCCTTCCTGGACTCCTCTATTGCTTGGGAGACCCTGGGTCCAGCAGTAGGTTCCTGTAACTGTAGATTTTCAGCTGCTTAGGTTGGCTTTTCTTCCCTTTCCTGTTCCTGGGACAGGCCAAGGCATCTGGCTTTCATTAGGTTTCAGTGCCCTACTCTAGGAAGCAAATTCTAGTTTGAGAAGGGCCTTTTGCTTTTCACATCTTGCTTTGAAGAAACTACTGTTTAACAAAAAAAATGTTTTCTCATCCAATGTCATCAGTGGTAATGCTGCAAGGCTGCTTCCAGCCTGCTGGAAACTGGCCTCAGGGAGACCTCAACACCTGCTCATGTCCTGCCATGGGCTGGGGCCTCAAGATAAACCCTCCAGCGTCATCCCTGTCAGCAAAATTAGGCTGCCAACAGCCACCTGGTTGGGAGGGGCTGGTGAAGCACATGGCATCTCCTGGTGGAGCTGGCACAGCTTCCAGCCCACCTGCCACACTGTGCAGGGCTTTCTGCCCCGGTAAAGCTCATCTTGGTTCCTGGTGTAACACACAGGAGAGGACCCAGACCTGCTCACCCGGGTGAACTGAACGATTTAACCAACCTCCTAAGACCCAGGAAGAGCTTTCATCCCCTGCATCACTAATGCTGGGGCCCAGCACAGCCCCAGTGAAATCCAGAGACAAATCCAGACCAGAAGGGCCTGGAGATGAGAAAGGGGAGGGCAAGGAAGATGAGGAAAATCATGAAAGAAATTATCCCAGTAGAAAATCCAGATAAGAAATAAACCATGAAATCTCCCTACCCAGGATTTGCTCTATGAGAAGTATCTGCTCTCAGCCCTGCCAACATGGACATTTTCTTCAGCATCCACCTCTCAAACTTCCTTGCTGCCCACACTAGGCATTGCTTCTGAATTAACACTTCATCCATTTCTGAACCATCCTTCATTTCCTTCCCTGGGACAGAGACTGCCTTTTTATTTTTACTCTCCACTGCCTAACACGATAGCACGAGTGGAGCTTGCAGGCTCCAGCACAACCCCACTGAGCAAAGAAAAGAATACATTATCAATAATCAGAGCTATAACCCAAACTGAGCTGTCCCATTGTGCCTTTTTGCAGTGCTTGGCTCATTACTTACTGCTGTCTTTAAGACTCCAGACCAAGAAGACTTCTGTGGACCTTGAAGGCAGCATGGGATAAGCTTGCTGCAAGTGACACAGAAGGTGAACGTTCCTCTTTCACGTTGTCCCCCTGCAGTCAGGAGCACAGGAACAGTGTGATGGATCTCCAGCCCTGCACAGGTGGAGCTCCCTGGGGAACCCAGCTCTGGATGTAACTGCTGGAGAGGAACAGAGAAAATCCCACTGACAAATGCTGCCGAAACAACATGATACCTGCCTAAGAGCAAGGCTGAGAGCTGAAACGTGCTGCCAGTCTGCTCCTGTGGATAAAGCTTCCCACTGCTCCAGAGCAGAGTACAGAGTGGTGAGAGCAGGGAAATGCTGTCACTTAGCAACGGCATTAACACCAGCACCTGACCCAAACCATTCAGAAAGGAAAAATGTCACTGTTTTTTGCTGCAGCTGTGCCCACATGCTGGAGCAAACAGAGGTGATTTGAGTCCTGAAATGCCTGTGCCACCTACACAGCTGAGATGGGCCCCTGGCAGTGAGCTATGAAACAGGTACAACAGGGATTTTTCTTTTATGACATACATGAGTCCCACTGAAGACTGAAAAATTCTATCAGAGAGGAATCAGCTCAAGCTGGGGCACTTTACTTACCCCAAACTACTGCTTTTGATCCTCTTGGAGTGGCAATCAACAGCAACCCATCCTCTGTAAAAAACAGCAAAAATTCATTGTATCAGCTGTCACTACAACTGCGTTCAGGAGAATGGGTCACATTGGTGTTAAATACATCACTTGTTCTTCTGTACCCTGCAAGGCTCAGGCAGAAAAGGGCAGTTTTATAAAAGAATAAAGATCTCTTGTTAGGTGCTTGAATGGGCAAAGTTTTGTCTTCCCATAATACAGGCAAAATGAGAAAAGAGAATACTGAACATTGAAAGTGCTCAGACCTCATTGATATTCAGAAGTTTCTGGACTCATTAGTTGATAATTTTGATTTTTGCAGCAATGTATTTTCAAGCAGGAGAGAGGCTGTTGTTCAATGGCTGAGGAAACCTCTTAAGGTAAAGAGAAGTGCCTTCCCCATCTGCCAGATCAGCATCAGCCCATCTGTCCCTGAAACTAGCTCTCAAACAAGAAGCCAGGTTGGAAAGAAAGGTCTGGGAGAAGAGTCTCACTGTTCAAGGGGAAATGAACTTGATCATGTCGTAGCCCCACATAATGAAATTTTAAGGAATTATTTTTTGTTTTCCTTATTTCCCTTTTTTTGGTTTTGTTTGTGAAAATAGAACTTTAGAGGAGGGATTTAGGATTTGTCCTTACAAATAAAACAGACTATAACTTTCTTAATGGAAGCAGTTCAGTTTTACACGGCTGTTTACACAGCTGGTCAGATACCATTAAAACATATTTTCTCAGAGGGCGGTGTGGTCTGGTGGAACGAGCACAGGCCTTGCAGTCAAGAACTCCCACGTTGTAATTTTGGCTCATCAGTGATTTGCCATGGGCAGAGTCATTTAACTCCTCTGTATGTCAGTATCCCAAAAAGACACCTTCTCATCAACAGCTTGATCCATCTGTTAATCCTGGGTGAGGACTAGGTCCTGATGTGGTATCCAGGGTCAAAAACATGCAAACGAAGACAGCAGAGGGTTGTGTTGGCTCTAACTTTCTTCTCTGTCTTGGCCTCCTGTGCCTTTGGGTTGGCCAGTCTCTGAATCAGAAATGATGCATCTGACGTGGCCCTGTGCAAGTCTTTCTGCTCCACACTGAGATCATCCACAGGCAGGCTGCAGGAGTTTGTCACTTTTCCTAGCAGTAAAGGAACATAGGCCTTCTTGGCAAGACCACCAGGGCTTAGCAGATGGTTAGTGACATGAAGAAGTGACCAAGCAGCAGTGCTCACTTTTAGCCCAGGAAAATTAATGAATAAAAAGCATCAATTTGCAAAAATCTTATGAACATACCAAATCTTCCACCTGTACAGGAGCTTGCATAGTGATGGGACTGTAAGCACCATGAAATAACTGGCTCTATCAGCTAAAAAATCAAAGAAAACCTAAACTGATATTGAACTATGACACCAGTTGAAATCGCAGCCTTCCTTCTTAAGATTTCTTTGATTCAGGATACTTTTGCCATAGCATCCAGATTCCTGAGCAGACTTCACATTTAACCTACAGACTCCATGCACACCAATCCACATCACTTCTGGGTGATGAAGGAAATAATCCTACAGGAAGATACTGTAGCTGTTAGCTGAACTGTGATCTTACCCATTAAATATCCCTGCTGTTTGCTTCTCCCACTGCTGTTACGTCTGGTAACTGCCACGTTTGTGGTTCACTCTGCTGTTAATAAGGGTTTTATTTGATGGAATATTGGAGATCATCCAGTAAAAAAAGTTCCAAATCAGGCAATAGCTATTCTGTTGCTTCACTCTGGTTCCTTTCTTCCCTCTCTCTGTTTCTCTGGGCCTGTAATAAAATGGAAAATTGCTTACAAAACTCAGGACTGGCCTTGCTGGTAGACTCTATCTCTGGGGTTTTGTCAGCTGCTTGAGGGGATTTTTGTCAACAACTTGAGTCATTTTAGAGAACTGGTCTGCTCTTTGTAAAGTGACTTTCTACACAGGAGACTGGGTGTGGGAACAGCCAGGAGCCACAACATCTGATGGGCTGTGTGGTACAGAGCACTTTCACCGGGCTTCTGGATATGGGGAAAGGATGTGTCAAGGCGTGAAGGAGACAGAGGAGGAGGTTGCCACAGCCTGAGACAGTCTTGTGGCTGTGTATCTTCAGTCCTGTGGCTGCTCTGACATGCTGAGGAGGCCAGCCAGATTTCTTAACTGACTCAGGGTCAGTGACCACATGAGAGTCTAGTTGGACTTCTCTGGGTCTTCTCTGACTCTGTGCTTATGCTGAGGGCTGGAGCTGAATCCCAGGAACCTGGAGCTACAGGTTCCCACAGACTCACCTCTTCCACCTCCTGGGGCAGTGGGGCTCTACCCAGTTTGGCACCTGGTCAACCAAGGCTCTGTCTAGCCATGGATGGAGACAGCAGGACCCCTGGGCAGCCTGTTCACTGCACAAGTTCTCTGAGCAGAGAAGTTTTTCCAGATGTCCAAACTGACCCTCCTGAGCTGTGGGCTGTGGCTTGCAAAGCCTCACCATGACCTGTGGTTCAGCA
>NW_009954311.1:976669-985774 GCF_000747805.2 Chaetura pelagica | reverse complement strand
TACTGCTGAAGTAACACAGCATTTAGTGCATGTTTTCTCCATGAGAAACAATTGAGAAAAAAAGCCCTTTTTTTTTTTTATTTTTAAGAGAGAGACTGTTCTCTTCTGGATGGCAGACTTTAACAAGTTTGAGCCTTCAGGGTATCTTTAACCCAATTTTAGAACCTCCTGGAAGTAGGAGTTATTAATGGACTTGTTGCTAGTAGCTCAGCTCCAGTGTTTTAAATGGCTATGAAACATATTCCTGATGGGAGAACAAGCACAAACCCAAGAAAAAAACAGGGATCTGTTATCTGATATTCCCACCTCTGATAATAAAATTCTCTTTTCAGTGCTGAAGTGTTGGCTGGTTTTAAAACGGTCTTGTAAAATTGCCTTGACACCTTATTAACATCAGGACGAAAATCCACTCACTCAACCTTTCCTGACACAGTGGTACAAGGGATAAAATGGGAATTTTACAAACCTGTCAAAGAAAATCTGTTGCCTGAGCTCCAAGTGGGTGCACAGTCTGTGATGAAGTGTCACGTCTACCTACAGTCATCTATAAATATAAAATATTACCATTTACTGAATTAAGGCTTTTGCCTTTTAGTAGCCTTCTTTATATAATTGACACTTGTTTGAGTGGGTTTGCTCCAGTATTTCATTACCAGAGGATGTATCCAGGTCAGCCCTGGTAGGTTAGTGCAGAACCCCACTCCCTCAGCAGGCTCTGGAAATTTAGGTCAATTCACATAACTTTGATGAAGCTTTAGAAGAAAAATGATTAAAGTGACAACTTCTATTGACTCCCTGCTGAGGTCTCTGACCTTACATCATGGAGGTCACAAAAAAATATGTTAAGAATCCAAATAGCCTCCAACTCAGAACCCCTTCAGATTAAGCATCTCTGTGCAGTGGGGGCATCAATATCACTTAATCACACCACTTTATCAGTTTCTCAATAAATAAAACTTTTCATAGAAATCTCACAAATGTCAGTATATACTTTTTTTTTTCCTCAACCCCACTAAATGATTTTTTTTCAAAGACATTGGAAAAGACAAGCACTTCAAGATAACAAAGCATCAGTTCTGTAAATACTTCATGAAACTAACTGTCCAGGTTCACAGCTGCACAGAATAAAAACAAGATAATTTTCAGTTAAAAGGCCTGACATTTTTCCATGCCACATCAGGGCAGATCCAAGAATTCAGTGTTTCTCTACAGGTACAATGACAAATGACCTGGTTCCTACATCAGGGAATAAATCATCAGGCAAGAACTTTTCCTGACTACACAAGACAACCACGATGACACACGTGCTTGGTATTAAAGGAAGAGGCCATGATTAGTTGGTGCTGTGTCAAACCAATGTCCAAACCCAGACTTTCTTTTGCTGTAGCATAATTCGTTCTTTTCTGAAGAGCCTTGCAGATCTGGGGGCTTCAGAAGTCACATACCAGAAAGCACTGGGAGACAGGGAGTACTGCGAGTCCACCAGTGTAAGCTGGTGCCAAAGGGACACTGCAAGGAGGGTTAGGAGTGGTTTTTTTCTGTCTCTCTGAAGAAAGGATGGTCCATGCAAATTCATGCTTCCCACAGCAGACTATGCCAGGGCAAGCAGACTGCATCTTTCCCTCATACCCACAGACCAGCCCAGATTACCTCAAGCAGCCCTGGATTTTCACACCCTGTGCTCTCTCGGTGGCCAGAGAAGGAGGAGCAGGTCACAGAGGAAGGATGTGACAAAAAAAGTCATATACTTCTTCTGTCATCAGCACTCTGCTGTGTTGCCTCCCAATGTCTTTTGCTCAGAATTACATGAACGAGGAACAAAGTCATGACATTTGTTTCACAAAGTGTGATTTACATGAAGGAAGGAATCCCACAGCATTTACACCTCCTCTGTGAGTCATGTTTTGGTCTCCCTTGCCCTGGGCCTTCACATACATTTGGCCCAGGACATACTGAAATTGCATGCAACGAGGGAAATCAAAGGAGAGGAGGGCTGCTATTGAGATAAATCCCACAGTACACATCCTTTCACTGAGTGGAAAGTTTTACTATCCAGTCTTTGCCTCCTGCTACATGCATTGAGAGAGAAGACAGTAACCAGCGATGGGCAGTGTCTGAGGGGAGGCCTCTGAACCATCCAAAACATGTTTAGGATGACAGGGTGCACCAAAGTAGTTCCAACCTTGCACTGCTTCTATACTCAAGTCTTGTTTGGAAAACCATTTGAAGTATTTAAAACCTCACCTTCTTAACTAAGAGCAGCAGGCCAAAGACTTGGGTGTTTTAGTCTTCTCTAACAGGGTGTCTGCACTGGGGCTGCCTTCTGTTCCTCAGAGTTGTGTCTGCATATTTGTAATTACAGTCATGTATGTACTGCTGGAATATATTTGTCTGCAAAGCCATGGTAATGGCACTTCAGCATTGCTGCATCTTCCATGTGTGAGCCTTGGGTTGTTTTTTTTCAACTAGGTCCCAAATGGCACATTTTGTATATTAGTATTTAGTGCCAGTCTATAATTAGACAATAATTTTTTCCAGAGCTAATGAAAAGATGCCCTAGCAACCTCTGGATCTGATCCCAAATCCATTAATACAGTTCAAGTGATTCCATTTTATTATACATGGGCCAGACCAAGAAGTTTGAAGGAAGATGCTGCCAAGTATTTCCAACCAGGAATATGCTGAAACTTGGTGAAAAAGGATGGAAGAATTCATCCTGTAGCTGTTCCTCTAATATCCAACTTGGAGAGAAACTGGGAAAATTAAATGAGTAATACTTCCTGAACTATGATGGTGTATTGATGGAAATGTGGTTAAGAATTACCTCCCATGGAAAAATTAGGAAAAATATATTTCTATCATCCTAATGAAGACTTAAATTGTTGCTATTAGTCATTAGTGCCAGTTCACAGAGCCAAAGATGTAGGGATAGAGTGAGGGTCAATTGCTTTTCTTTCCTGTGCACCAGCCTTTGTGTGTGAATTTCTGCCATGGTGTCTTTACGTGCTGAGCTGCAGCAACATTTTATCACCAAACATTTGACTCCATCTCACATCCAAATTCAGGCTCCAGGCAGAAAAATAATTAGTTCTAAGCACTTGCCCGCCCAGTTGTCACCCTGGTGTCCTGAAGTACACTTGGTTTAGCACATGAGAACACAAGTTAATGATGCTCAATCTAAAAGGAGTGCTAGGAGGGATCTTAAAACAGCCCAACCACACCATACTCTGGCTGGTGTGGGTGCACCACCCACTGTGTGTGCATCTTTCTGTTTGGATAATGTTCTTCAAGAGCAACTAAGGCCTATTAAAATACACGAGAAGCCCACCAAGCAGCTGCCATGGTGAAGGTACATTGCATTTCCAAATGGGGCTCATGGTCTGGGGCATATCCATTCACCAAAGATTTTCACAAGCATGTGGGGAAATGCCAAAATAACATCACTCTGTTAAACCCCCCAGTTTTCACAGCAAAACAGCACAAATGGAACCTTTTCACTGACCAACCGTTCTCTTTGGGATGAGCAGAGTGTGAGAGAGCAGGTGGGGCTGGTGGCTGTATCTGATAAAGCACTTGCCAGGGCTCTGCTGTGACCACGAGTTTCCCACTGGGTCCCCATCTAAGCCCACATCTGCTCTCCACAGGCAGAGCCCTGAGAGGGGAGCGTGAGTCCTGAAAACACCTACCGTGAGGCAGGAAAGCGTGTCCTGCACCGTGACACCTTCATCTCCTGCTGTTCATAGAATCATAGAATCCTAGGGGTTGGAAGGGACCTCAAAAGATCATCTAGTCCAACCCCCCTGCCAGAGCAGGGTCACCTAGAGTACATCACACAGGAACGCATCCAGGTGGGTTTTGAATGTCTCCAGTGAAGGAGACTCCACAACCTCCCTGGGCAGCCTGTCCCAGTGCTGTTGTCTAGTCATCAGCTTTTTGGATTAATTAGCAAGGTAAATCCTGCTCACAAACTATCAAGTTGACAAAGAATTACAGTAGAAATACAATGAAGAACCACAGTGAAAGGCAAATACACTTTACATAAGAAAGTCCTGAAAAGGTCACCAGAATATCTGTGGGAAGGATACAAGGATTTTTTAACTTTGAACAAAGAGGCCAAAAGGTGGAACAAGGAAACCTCTGTGTTACCATCCTAGGGAATGAATAAAAACTGCCAAAGACTATGAATTAATTCCAAATCAATTGTGCTCTAATAAGACCCTCTACAATACAGATACCAATTCTCATACCTCAGTGCCATCAGCAGAACAAGGCTCTTAATGCATGTTTTCCTGGAACTTCTTTTAAAAGCAGAGATCTCAAACTGTCATTCCTTTCCCAGTCCCTCTGGACAGCCTTTAGACAAGACAGATAAAAGGAGAACTTCCCATCCATGGCCACACAGCATAGGAGGAACTTTCAAAGGCAAATATCAATGCTTAATCTTCTGATTTTTGGCACGAATCTTATAATTCAGGCTTGTTTCCTACCTGACAATTCCCAACAGCATATCTTGCTTATTTACAAAAAGACAGGAATTAACAACAGCTCATGACATTTTTATTTTAATGAAATTTAAAAAGGCAGTTATTAGTTATACATACACACAACTGATTCTGTACTTGTTAGTCATAAATATAGAACATTCAGAAGTACAAAATACACTTTATCCACAGCACAATTTCACATCAATCTGAAGAGTTTAAACAGATAAGTAACCAAGTGCCTAACAATGACAGAAGCCCATTTTTGGAGTTGTTTAATTTTTCCTTTTTTATTTTTTTAAGACTATTACTCTACACAAAGTAATCAGTGCTCACAGCCATCAGCTTCACAAAATGCACTCTGGTTTGGAGTAGGAAAAGACTGACCTTTTAAAGACAATTAGATGCCATCACCTTTTCTTTGCTCCATCAACAAAAACAAGCCCACAACCTTCTTCACTCACAGCCAACAACTGTGAAAAATGGGACTCTGGCAAAAATCACCTGAAGCCAAACTTGAGCACTGCCAGGAAAAGTGAAAAATATCTGAACTAGAAATTAGTCCACTCGATACCTTGCAAACAAAGAGCAACAGCAGTATGACACCAATAAGGCATTAATGACAAAATGGCTGTATTATTCTCGAAAAAAGAGTACACCTATGTATAAAAATATATGTCATAGCAATTGGGTAAATCCAACACTATTTAACACTGTGCCGAAAGTAATTAAGAGTTAAAAAGGCAGCACTGCAAGAAGTATTTACAGTTTCATACTGTAGTTCAAAAGAAAAAAAAAACAACAAAGAGCCAACAAAGATACAAATGGAACTATCTAGTTAAAGCATCACTGTAGATACTGCCAGTAGCACTTTTAACACGGGATGTGATGGAGTCCCTCTTGTTAAACTTGTCTGAATAAAGGATGTAAATACTTTAGTGTCTAAAATCTCAGTCTACATGACCACTCATTGAAATAACTCACCCAGACCATCACTAGTTGGCATTTCTTGCTCCATCAGTTTAAAACCCAAAAGATTCAGTTTCAAGAAACACGGTGTTTGCAGCACAGTTTGAGCAGAAATCACAGCTTTACTTCCAGCTTAAAAACCACAACAGAAATAAAAACCCACCACCTGTGAAATAGTGGAAACTGGCAGCCAAAGTGCCAGCAAAGCTACACCAAGGGCACCTAATAAAAACGTTAGCATTCCAAATGCACTTGATAACTTCAGCTATAGAATAAGTAAGTTGCCTTTAGTAACGAAACACGTGACAAAAAGATACAGCACAGCCAACACAGCTTTGTTTGGCCACAAGACCCGGGAAGAGGCTGTTTCAGAGGAGAAGCCACTGACAGGACGGCAGCAGAGGGCCAGGGCAGAGCAGGGTGCCCAGCAGCAGCAGCAGCAGCAAACGCTGAACGTGCTCATTGGCTTGGTCAGAAGCACAAAGTTGCCAAACTTCAGGCTCATGAAGTGCTCCCTCCTCGCTGGCTTGGGAACAGACACCCAGCACCTCCCGCTTGGGTGTGGGGAAGTGCCCCAGAGATGGGATGGCTGGGAATGGGAAGGGAGGTAAGGAAGGGTGGAAATGCCAAGAAAGCAAAGGCTCGGGGTGGCAGAACAGGAACGGCAGATGAGAATGGCTCACAGGGAAACCCCAAACCTGGCACTATCCAGACTGCCCCGGAAGTCAGAGTAGCCATCTCCTTTCCCAACCAGAAAGGCAGGAGTGGTCTACAAAGGGAGCAGCAGTCCATGCTCTGATGCCTCAGGCATATTGGCTTAAAAAACATAATACCCTATTTAAAAACGCAACAACAAAAAAAGAGAGATGTGCTTGAAATTCTGCTAACAGTGCTCTTCTAACTGCACAGCCAAATTCTGTACACAAGAAGCCTC
Source organism: Chaetura pelagica (assembly GCF_000747805.2). NCBI lineage: Eukaryota > Metazoa > Chordata > Aves > Apodiformes > Apodidae > Chaetura > Chaetura pelagica. The sequence goes on along the minus strand of NW_009954311.1, from coordinate 979,390 downwards.
CTACAGTAGTATAAAAACCATGACACGCTGAGAAGTTGCCATCACCGAGATTAGGAGAAATAAAATTACTTTGAGGGATTTACTTTTCGACTGAATTCAGGAACAGAGGTAAATTATAAATTTACTTTGAGCAGTCTGTTGGGTAAAATAAAACAGGAACAGTATTTTTTTTCTCTTTACAGATAAACTTTTTTTTTAAAAAATGTTAGAAGAACTGATGTTTATCATGTCAAGCAGAGCTGCAAACTAAACTGCTCATCTACTGCTCTCTCTGGTGTGGTCGGCCCCTTTGAAAGCACATCCCACCGTGCAGACACCAACCACCTCCCTCCAGCCAGCGCAGAATCCAGGCACCTTTCACAGACATCAATGAATTTCACTCTGGGACAGCAGAGCTTTGCTTGTCAAATTCAATGAGCAGCCACTCAGCTGAGCAGCACGCGTAGAAAGGGAGAAGGCTCCAAGAGAATAAACACCCATGTATTTAAAAGAACAGTGCGTAAGCACATGGCTTGCTCACCTAAAAAGGTATTTTCCCAATACCTGGGAAGAGATAGAAGAGAAGAGATATGAGGTTGTTTTTTTTGTTCTTAGTGTGATTTTGCTGAGGCAAGTACAGACCAGGCTACCTGAGGCCTTGCCTGCACTGCATCTAGAGATATAAAAAAAAAAATCCTAAAAAGAGAGTCCCTGGCCCCACATGCACGTAGGGTAAGAGATTGGTCCCAGATTTAGTGAGAGAAACAGTAGGAAGGACTCTTCCTGGACATTGAAAACTACATGCTGTTCTCAAAAAAGGCCAGGAAAGCAATGTCAGATGGAAACATCACCACGTGGGTAAGTTTTAAAGCTGGGTTCCTGGGCTGTGTTGGCTGCAGACCAGCTGCATGAGACCTGTGTGGCCAGAGCAGGCTGCAGGACAGGGGCCTGCCTGCTAGTCTAGACATGATCCTGACAAGATGGACTGCAGTGACGTGCACGGTGCCTCCCATCAGAGGCACACCAGCATTCCAGAAGAGCTACAAGAGGGGAGACCTTAGGTCTAAGAACTGTTGCAGACACTGAGATCTTCTAGATGGGGGCTACGCCCTGATGTTGCTGTTTCAAGCTCTGTGATGGCCCCTGAACACACAAAGGCTGAGGGAAGCTGCCCCCTTCCTCCTCTGCAAAGGCTGGCCACCACCATCCAGCCTCAAAGGTTATGAGCAACCTGCACAAAGAACTCTGGGCTCCTTGTCCCTTGAGAGTGACTCCTTCCCCTCCCATCCCTGAAGAAATCATCCAGATAAAAACACTGACCTGCCAACCTAACCTCTGTAACTCTTCATGCATATGAAATCTTCAACCAAAAACTTCCTACTGCTTTTCTGATGAAGACATATGGTAGGTGATTTGCCCAGGAGGAAGGTGATTAACTTACCTCTCTGGAAAAGCATATAGCATTCAGATTAGGCAAGAGTCCTCAACATACTTGGTAAGCTGAAAGTCCCATATTTAACAGAATAGGGTTAATGGGGTTTAACAGAAGTGATTGCTTGGGAATCCAAGCAAAAATTCAAGTTATCACTGTGTACGCAGTGGACAACAGTCCAATTGATATCTAATACCAACTCACTCTAAAAAAATTATGCACTACAAAACCATCTCACTGCTTGCAGCAAATGAGCTTGAACGATTTCCTAGTACTAGGCCACCACCTTGCACTGTTAAAATGTGAGGTTTCACAGTATAAAAAAGTACTTCACAGAAAGAAAATGTAGCTTATATAGAAAATGCAACCTTGATGTGTTTACAGTCATTTCTTTACGAGGCAATATTTTTGGGAAAGCAAGAACGATAGAAATTAAAGCAGCCAGTGAGAAATGTATAGAGTTATAGGCCTCAATTCAGTGCAAAAACATACTAGTAGCTTATGTGAGTAAATGTTTGTTCTGGATAGAGAACCACCTGAATTACAAGTAAGAACACCTATGTGAAGTGATGAAGACTCCCATGGTATCTAAATCCTTCACATATATTGTCAGCCTTTCCAGTACACTCCAGAATGGACCCTTTATAAAAGCAAAAGAAACCAGTACCTCAGGAAATCACTTCATACAGCACAAGATATACATAAAGTACCAAAATGTACACACATTCAAGTTTAAGTTAGAAAAGGCGGAGCTGAATCTTCTGGTGAGAGAGGCCTACATTATATGTTGCTTATTCTCACATTTAAAGTGACCTAAAAACTACAAGAATCAAAGAAAACAGAATATTGTGTCTGTTTCCAGAAACTTAAGCTTAAAGCAAGGCATCGAAATTGAGTGGTAGACACTGTAACAAGACACTGTCTTACCTTTTCTCTGTTAGTCTTTGTTACTTTGTTATCTACTGAAAAATTACCATTCAAAGGAAATGTCAGGTATCATTCACATTCAAATATGTAAGACTCAGAGATTATAATTTTTTTTTGTTTTAAATCAGGAAAAGTTTTTCATCTCTGAGGTAGATGACAATAAAATGAAAAACAGAAGAAAAGAAATGGAGCTGTCAATGGACACTCACAAGTGCTGGGGCTCCTCTGTTGGCACTGAAGCAGCCCAAGGAGGAGAGAGCAAGCCCTACACCACTACCTGGAACATGAGAAATGTGTCTTCTGGTTTAGTAGCTTCTACAGAAATGCAACACAGAAAAAGCAGAGCCAAAATTACACTGAAATGGCCTTGGAGAACAACTTCC
>NW_009954311.1:947477-976386 GCF_000747805.2 Chaetura pelagica | reverse complement strand
CACAGGCTACAAAGAAAATGGTGGAAACATGCCCAGGTCAGCAAAATCTTCAATGTTGTAATTGCCAGTTCCCTGCGTCGGATCCCCTGGCATGGGCAGCATGTCCTGCATGATAAGGAAAAATCAAAGTCAAGTGTCACTTGCTAACAAGTTATCCAGACACAAACTGTTTCCTGCTCATCTTTTCAGTGTAAAACCAGAAAAGGGTCAGATAAAGAAGGTGAAAAACAGACCTGGGCTGGGGGTTTATGTGCCGCTTGCATTTCGCTGGAATGTTTCTGAATGGGGGGTGGGACTTGAACAGGGCAGAAGTTTGGGATTGCTCCTCTGCATAAGGCACATACAAGCTATCCCATACTGGGTTTTTTAGATGGGAAGTATTTCACACCCCACACACTCCTGCACACAACAGACAGGAGTTCCTGCTGTAAAAACATGGGTTTGGGGAGGGTCTCACTGCCTCATCAGCACTCTAAGCAAAGGTATTACTGTTCTTTAACCTCTGAAGAACACTAAAGACTGGACATCCACCCCAGCTAACAAGATGCCCAGTGCATGTACAAAGGCAGAGGAAACAGCAGGAACTTCACAGAAGAAATGGGATTTTGTGGTAATTGCCCCCACGCGTCTTGAGCCCCATGAGGTCCCTGTGGGAGGCTTCAAAAAATACTCAGCATTTCTTCTCAGCTGGAGACCAAAGCCACTGGGAAAATATATCCCTTACTGAAAAAAACAGAGTTTGCACTTGCTTTTCCTGTGAGTCCCTGCAATAATAAGCTCTTACTGCAAAGCCAAGTCTTGCCAAGGATGGCTCATTATTCTTAAAATAAAACAAAGCCTAAAGAGCAAATAAGAAAGCTCACAGCATCTGTTCTGTGAAGGAATAACTACTGTGAGTTGCTATGTGCTGAGAACTTATCCCAAAATCCTTCTGAGATCTCTGTAGCAGCCCTGTTGATGGTGGTGAAAGAAGCTGTGAACACAGCTGGCAATTTCTCAGCTTCCAGAGCCAGCTTCATTTTCTGACCACAACTCACACGTGTTTTGTTTTCCCACATTCCTCTCCAGCCAGGAGGAAGTTGTAGCTGCCCCCACTTGTTTAAATTTCCATCTCTGAAGGCAATTCTGGTGCTGGGGTCTACTGAGGCAAGGTATCCTCAGGTACAGACCTGGCAGGGTAGCTCCCCCCTCTCCTCTCATGTCCAGCTAACCCAGGACTGGTTTCAGGCACAAACAGTCTGAGCAGCTTCTTGGAGGCCTCTGAAGTGAGCTCATCCAAGCTTCTCATCACATCCAGCTATTATCCTAATTCTCTCCAAAGGCACAGTCACCTCCAAGAGCTCTGCAGGTGAGCCCAGCTCTGCCTTGGGCCTCCTCCTTCCCAGTAATCTCATTAGACATTTGGTGGGACACTGCACTTGCTTGAGACACCAGCAAGATGCTGCTTGGAACCCCGTGTCCCTCTGGGCCATCAAACCACACTCCCATTGGCTCCACCAGAATGACCCTGAAAAATGCTTTTGGGAAAAGCACAAACATGCTTTGCTAACAGAGAGAGATGCAACAGGCAAATCATGCCTGGGCCATGGGGTAAGAGTATGCAGACAGGCTGTTATTCCAGATGCTATTTGCTCCTGTGTGAAGCAACCATTTGTTCCCACAGGAACAGGAATATTTTCAGGCTAAAGTCTCTTCTGCAGTGCTCCTGTGAGCAACTGAGCACAAGCCTGGTCTTGCAGGTGAATGTATTTTCTAAAAGATAATGAGATGTCCACTTCTAAACCTTGCTTGAACTGTCTTTTTTGCATTTGTCTGAGTTTAAAACTGTCTTGATCCAATTTTTTTTATAAGAAAAAACTATTTATACAAGAAAATAGAGGTTATTCGTTAACTTATAAAGTCCCACTCCACCTGTAGTGAAGGCCCAAAGCTCTGTTTAATATTACAAAACTAGGTAGTTGAAGAGGACTGTTTATCAGCTACCTGTTATCTGTCTGGGCTTAACTTTAAAAATTATTGGCTGCTACATTCTATGCAGTATCAGACTCCTTTCCTGCTTAACTATTGAAGAGAATTACACTGATGCCTAATTGGACTTGACTGGGATTTTAGAGGCCAGCACCAGGAAGAGAAAAACACTGCATTTGGGATTATTTCATGGCTTCCCTGAAAACACAGAAGCCTTAAGTACAGGGCGCAAAGAGCAGGGAAAATGGCATTTTAAATTAACAAAGATTCTCCTCTTTGGCAGGAAACAAAACCATCTCAGCTGCAGCTAATGCCAACTAATAGCAGTGCAAACCTGTGGCAGCACACAGCAAGAGGGACCTGCTCCAAGCCCTGCATCACTCTGGTCACCAAGGACATGGATCTCACACTCTGCTGTGAGAAGTTGTCAGAGGGACTTTGGGGCAGTGAACTCTCCTCACCTGGAAGACCTCGGTCTGACTGGGCTGTGGGTGTGAATGCTGGTCACTGCTTTGCTGGTTGTGGTGTTGGCTCTGCCACTGGGACCAGACTTCAGAAGGTCTCCCCTGGAACTGGCTGCTGCTCTGGCCACCTTCAGCTGGATGGGGGAGAAAGGGCAGAAGTCAGAGAGCAGCTCCTTCAAAACACCTGCCTGCTTTTGAGGCTTCATCCATCCACCACTGCATGTGCAAATGACTCTTAGAAAGAAGACCCTGGTGACACCCAGACCCTGGGGGCTGGAAGCCAAAGGGAGGTTCAGCCCTGAGTGCAGGGTGGGGGCCAAGCCCAGAGCAAAGCTGGTTGCTGCAGCTGCACAGACAGGGCAGGTGAATTGCTCAAAGCAAAACACAGTGACACCACAGCCAGGCACTGGGAGACAGTTTTCAAGCATCTCCCACCCTCTAATTCCTTATCACTAATAAGGAATATTTGCCATTTCACTTAAAAACCAAATTGCATCATCTGAATGCTCTTTCTCTTTAAAAGATTAATTCTTGCAGAGCAGTGGGTGCACAGTTACCTACTCATCTAAGAAACACACTTTCTGATTTTGTAAGCAGGTATAAAACCAGTAACATCAACAGACAACAAGCAGCTTTGCTGTACTAAATGCAGTTTTGTTTGCTAGACTATCTCCTCCTCCAATATTACAGCTGAACAATTATTTATTTACCATGCAGCTTGTAGCAAATTATTATCCTGTTCATAAAGTGATGGTTTCTTAGAAGTCTGAGGCCATTTAAATTTCACAGGGAGTAATGTGAACAGCAAGGTTTTGGGGTAAATACACTTTAAATGGTAATTCAGGGAGATAAATTTCTTCTAAATAGTCTACCAGGAAAACACATGATGCCACACAAATTTATTTGGTCACCTATTACACGTAGATTTTTCATGAGTGCAGTCACAAGTCACACTTAAGTTGGACTAATTATATCCAGCATTTCTAATAACTGGCCCCAGATGTAAACAATTTGAAAATAATTGAAGGAAAATTGAAGTCTCCTTCTAAGAATGAGTATTTTAAAAACCTTGCCACCAGGCTTATGCTTTTCCTCCTAGCATTTTTTTCTTTTTTTCCCTTTTTTTCTAACTACTCCCAGTGTTTTTGCCTGTTTTCCCCTCACTGCAGAGCACCAAGCTGGGTAGATCTGGTTCTCCCCAGTTATCAGCACCTTCTGCCAAGGGTGCCCAATTTCCCATGCCAAGCTTCCACATACGTGTTATGTCAGGTCTCCAATAACCAGACTGGGTCAAGTCAAATCAGTCACTACTCATAGTTATGGCTTCAGAAAACCCAGAAACATGTGCTTCAAAACACCAGCTAAGCCATGCAAAACAGATAAAGTGCAGATTTTACAGGACAGTAAACAGGCTGCAGGGACTTATTTCCATCACATCTGAAGTAGATAATTATAGTTCTTCCCTTTCTGACATTACCACAACCCATAATTCAGCTGACTGAGAAACCCTGCAGCCATTTTATGGGCCAAAACAAAACTCATCTAAGTTATCCTTTAAAAGAAAGCTGCAAGTTTGTTTGGTTGTTTTTTTTTCTCAGAACAATACATTGGAATTAACCCAGTGAGGCAAATGATGCCTCTTTTCAGCAACAGCCAGAGGTTCAAGACATTCATTCCCCCCTGTGAAGGCTGTGTTATTTATAGTATCCAAGCTGATGTAGGTCAGAAAATGTTTCTCATTAGGTGAAAGGGCTCTTGCCAAGTAGCTTAGGCCTGATATGTAAGGCTGTCTCATAAACAAATGTACAAAGCCTGGTGAAAATGGAAATAGAAGCATGAATAAGCTCTGTGGGAAGAGCTGTCTCTGAATGCACTTTTCTGGGCAAGGCAGCATAGGTCTGTGCTCCATGAGGCTGATCCACAACAGATCTGGGGGGTCACCCACTGGGTCACGGTCTTAAAGCCACTAAATTAGCATGTAGTAGGAAAAGAAAACAATTTCAAAACCTGGCACCTGCTCTGATGAGGTTAGTAGCAGTGTGGGTAGAAAAATACCTGTCTCCAGCCAAACTCCAACAAGCCATGTCTGGGCAAGAGGACACAGCCATGCAGTCAGGGAAGTTGAGAAAAATGTAAATTTGTGCTATTGAATTGTTCTCCTGAGAAGTAAAAAGAAACTGAACCTGCTAACCACAATTAGATAGGATGTATACTAGTGGTGTAAGAAACTTTTGAATCTTTCACTGCACTATTTACTGAATAAAAAAGAAGTTCCCTCATATTGCAAAACACCACGATATTCTCAAGTATGTTGGATGTGGAGAAGATGCAGCACGGAGGGATCAGGCAATTTCTGTTCATTGTCCTCAACAGGAGAAAGAAAAACCCTTTCATCACCCCAGCTTCCCAACTGACCCATCAAGGGAACACACTGAAGGATTTTTAATGAAGTTAATGCCGGAGAGTTTTAATTTTCATGTGCATCTCAGTGTTGTGTCATTTCAAACTCACCAAACCCTGCACTTCGGTTTGCTAGGCTGGAGTAGGCATTCCCACTTGGAGAAGAGGTGGCTGGGCTGGAAAGGGGACTGTAGGATGATGGATCAGCTGGGTAGGTATGACTTGTTCCAATCCCAAAGGGAGATGACTGAGCCTTGCCAGACTGAGATGGAATTTGCTGAGGAATAAGATGTAGAAGAAAGGAAGGAGTTTTATTGTAGAGGAACAGCACAGCAGACTCACCTTTTAATCAACGTAAAGACTAAAAATAAGCTCTGCAGATGTGAACAGGCACATTATTCCTGCCTCAGCTGTATTTCATTTCTGTCAAAGCCAACTTATTGCTGCATAAGGAACACAAAAGACCACAAAGCAAGACTTACAGCTCTCCTGTTGATTAACTCACATGTACTCCATATTGGAACTGTTTGGAAAAACATGATTTTATTCACCTCTATTACTGGAATTAATCTCTAGCTGAACAGGTATTAAGAATTCATTTTCATTTGCCAGTTATTGTTTTTATTTGCAGTGCCACAGTAAAATCACAGTTATATGAATGTCTTGTCTGTGCAGTTCTCACATGATCAGAGTCTGCAGTGCCTGGGGGTAAATGACCAAAGAAGTTTTAAAGCTAATGAGCTGCCTTCTCTTCCTGCCTAAGAATTACAGGCAGCAGTTACTTTGCCTTGTAAAAGGCTTGGGAGGGAGTGGGAGTGTGAATCATCAGCCTTGGGAGGAAGGAAGAAAGAGTCTGACTGCTTTAACTGGGCAGGTGAGGCAATTGAAGGGTATTAAAAACCACCTTGCTGTTAATGTCATCTACATAATGGCTTTGTCATAGGATCTTCAAGAATGTTACACACATGATTAAACACTGCAAGGCTGCTTTGAGATCTGTACAACACGTCCACTGAGAGGAAGGCAGGTGCAGTGTCTCACCCAAAGTCATGGGCTACAGACAGAATCCACTTATAAACCACTTCCTGCTTTATGAACAAATCCAGCAGTTTCAATTCCTCAAACAGAAATTGAAGGTGATTACATCTCTGGATGCTCCTAACAGTGTTCACTGTTATTGCCAATCAGTGCACTCCAGTGAAGCTATTCTCTTGGACACACGCAGGAGGGCTTTGGGAGTAAAACAGATCCCAACAGGCACATAACAAGAAGATGCCATTAGATCTTCTGCTCCATTCCAAGAGAAGAAATCCTACATTTCTAAAGGCTTCCACAATGATACTGAGAGCATGATGTGCCACTAATGCAAGGCTTAGCTCTATTTTACTTTATTTATGATGGATGAATGACTACCAATTGGCTTACAGCCACATCTGAACTCTGTTGACTTGGATAGAATTTGGACAATAAGAGGGATCAGTCATTTTGGGGGTTTTTTTGGTAATTTTTAGCATCCTCCATACAATTTACCAAAAAAAGCTAATGTTATGACCAGACTTCATTGAACAGGTGTGACAAAATAACTGTGGCACACTGAGGGGTGGGAAGCATCAGTGATTAATGTGGAAACAATTCAGCTACTGAAAAATTCTTTAGTGCCTGTGCCAACATGCCATTCTAGCCTGCTGGACAATGGAAAGTCAAGAGTGATTAAGAGCAGCATTAATTATAGATCAAACATTATTCTTTCATATTATTTGTCTTTAACAGAGTTTCAAACCAATTTTTTTATTGTCGTACAGAACAAGAGGTGATTTCTGGGTTACCACAGTGAAGCACAGGGCATCTGATGGAGGGATGTGCTGCTTCCTCCAGCACACAGTGTGAGCTACACTGGGTACTGCCAATGGAGAGGCAAGGGGCTAAAGAGCCCCTGCCCTGAATTCCTGCCTGGATTTTTATGTGCCCTTTTCTGACAACTCTGCTGAGTGTGGGTAACATTGCTGGGTGCAAGCTCTTGGTCCAAGAAAGATGTAATGCACAGGCTCAGTACTAAAGCATAACAGTGGTCCTCCTTCCACTTCATTCAGTTTAAGTATAAAAGTAAGTGCAGGACTGAAAACTTCCCCTAGGATTTATGTCAGTGCAGCAACTGCCACTATTGTGAACACCATCACAAACTACCTGCCAAGGAACAGACGTGGAGGAACTGATTTCTCTCCAACCACAAATGGGGTTTACGGATTGTTTATTTCTTCTTAAAAGCACAGAGATTGCAAATCTTTCCTGACCATGAAAATAAATCACCTTTAATCCATACCTGTCCTGGAAACGGTGGGCGATTTCCTGTCCAGGCAACCTGACTCTGGTTTAGCTGGCGAGATATCTGTGTCAGATTCTGGCCCGTTGATGAAGAAGACTGGATGTCGTTCACACCAGGGACATGTACCACAGATGAACTGAAGGAACAGAAATAGTGGCTCATTTGTAGGATATATTCTCAAGGCACAGATATGAAAGTTCTGATAATGAGATTAAAAATAATCGTTTGATCTGTCTAAATAAAAAATTACCTAAAACCATCACAAAACTAGGAAACATATTGGCATTCTAAAACGTCAAACAGACACAGAGGGCAAAATTATTTTGAATTAGACTCCTATAATCTCTTGGAAAGGACTTGCAAGAATAAAATCAGTCTAACACATGGTGCATAAATGTTTTGCTCCATAAGAGTTTATGACTTAATACATTACAAAACCTGCTTGCAGAGAGTACTCAAGCAGGTACTTCATCAGTTTTTTTCTTAAAGTCAACAGTATTGAAACATTTGCTTAAATGCCATCCTAAAGGAAGATGCTAAAGAAGCTGATACTTATGAACTCTTCTTTATTTCTTTCCTGCCTGAGAAATGATAAAGTGTTTGTTACATATGAAAAATTTGAGCTTTTAATTCCAGTTTTCACCAACTGATGCTAAAAAAGAGCACAGACTTATATACCCAGGCAAAAGAATAATCAAGACAAAAACTCAAGCTAATGTAATAGCTTTGGAATCAAAGAAAAAAAAAAAAAGTATTTCCAAAGGAACTTGTTTATATGTTACCTGTTTCCTAATTTCACTAGTGAGAATTTTCCCAGGAATTCCTAATTAAAAGAAAAATTTTAAGCAGGATTGCTCCACTTTTTGCTTTTATTCTCATAGAAATTGTTAACGCCTGAATCTGTATAACCACACATTGCCAGTGTGCTTTTATATATAGTTATATATTTAAAATAGTTATGATTTAACATGTCATATATAAATGAATATAAATGAAGACACAACACAGAAAAATGCTTTTGTGCCTCCATGGAAAAAGCCGCCTGCTCGTTTCTCCAGTCCCTTCCCCATTGTCTACTCTCACAATCATTTTACAGAGAAAGAAGAGAACAGACTGGGAAAAGAAGTAAACAAGGCTGAGCACAGAGGAAGCAGGAATCTGAATCCTCTGAGAAGACTGACAAAATCCCTCCCAGAGTGGTAAGCAAAACGTGGCAGGCATTTGAATTTGGGAGTTGTTGTTCTGTCTTTCATAAGTTGCCTGAAAGCAAAGTGTGTGTTTAGAAATTCTTTGTAGAGTTTGATTTTTATTACTTTTATTTTATTTATAATTTTTACTACCAGACCCTCCAAAGAGGGAAACATGGACCAGAAAGACCATTAAAATCTGGTTGAACTCAGATGGACACAACAGCTGCTGGGGAGGGGAAGCCCTACTGCCAACACCTTCCCAGCCCACTATCTAAGGGGCTTGGGCTGCATCTGGAATAAATACTTTGAAACCAGGAGTCTACAAAATGGTGCCTAAAGGCTGCCCAGGCTTAGTGACCAAATGAACCAGCCTGAAGAGCATTCAAGGAGGACAGTTAATCAAGGATGGGATTCTGGCAGATGCATCATTACTTGACGTAACAGAACAGCAGTAGGAAAAAAGCTATAGTTAAACATCAGGAATTAACAAAACACATGCCAAACTCCAAGATGGCAAATATACCATATCCAATTAAAAGACGTTAATTTACTGTCATATCTCCTGCAAGTTGTTCTTTGTTTTAATTTGACAGAACACACATACAGGGACTTCATTTCTCCCTACTGAGATTATTAGCCACTATAACTTCTAGAGCATGGATGAAGGATCCCTCTGTTCCCTTTAATAAGGTGTCCACTGATGCCCTTTAAGCAGTCTGTAGAAGTACTGACAGCTCTAAATACAAAACAAATCTTTGCACCTTCCTAGCTTGCCTAAATACTCCTCAGATCTCTGAGCCTGCCCCATCACCTCTCAGAGATTCAACTCATTCAGTTTGTAAGCCCAGCTTATGGTCTGAGACATCATGGAGGAGTGAAGTGTAGGCAAAGCAAAGCTGATTCATGTAAATAAAGCCCTGGCACCTGAGACTAGTTTTGTTTCCACTAGACCAGAGATGAACAAGCCCCCACTGTCAGACAGAAGCTGGTAAGATCAGGATCTGGACTACAATACCTGAAAGTCTTTCCTGAATGTCCGGGCTGAAATGGGCTTCCCTGGGAGTAAAGCTGCTGGTTTCCTGCTGTGGATGCTGAGGCCATCATTTTTTTATCTGCTACAAAAGAAAAACAAATCACAGAAAGAGGAAAGTTTAGGGGATTAGAAAACGAAGGCAAAATTAGTTAACAAAAATCACAACATATGTACACACAGCAAGGACTGGTCTTCCCCTCTTAAAGCTTTATGGAGAAGCCCTGTGGAACATTTGAAGAACAACACAAAAGGGCTATGTGACAATTCAGTCTGAATCTAGAGGCACAGCTGGTTTGTGTCTAGTTCATACACTCTTCCCAGGATGTACTTCCTCCACGCTATTGTTTGCACAGAACTATCAGTGCTACGTGCCCTGGGCCATGCAGCCCTCACCTCCCTGTGCCTGCTGGAAGCTGCTCCCAACCATGCAGACAGGAGGGGGAACACGAGACAGGGAGCACCTCTAGCCAAGGTGGGCAGTGATGGGTGCCAGCTATGGACTGGGCAGAGGAGCAAAGGTTTTCTGGATGATAGAGTCTGCCCAGAGGAACGGAGGAAAGCCACATGGAACAAGCCTGGTCTGATGCATGTGATCCTCTGTGGCCTACCTGGGGATGGCCTTGGGTAAGGGTATGTTTCTGGCTCCAGAAGCTGCCCTTCAGGGTTGCTGCTGTTACTGCAGCCTCTTTGCACTGAGGAAGCAGCCCACTGGGTTAAACATCCCAAGGAACGGTGTAAAACTGCCCCTGCCCTAACCAGCTGCCAGCCTGCTTCCCTCCAGGGCAGCCCCAGGGGAGTACCCACCTGTCCCAGCAGCTTGGTGGCACACCTGCAGCTCTCAGGGGGACCACCTGCAAACCTGGGTGATCCTGCAGCCTCACCTGTGTTTCAACCTGACAGGTGGCTGGAGGCACTTTGCTTCCAAGCATCTGCAAGATTTACACACCTGAGCTGTGGCAAGGCAGGACACTGGTTTATCATGAATTTTGCTGTCCTACATGTGGATTGAGGGACCCATGAAACCAGATGCAAGCATCCCAGTAGGGTGTAAGACAGACTAGCTTAGCGAACAACATGCACATGGAGATGCCATTAACTTTTATAGTCTTCTCTTAATGTGACAACTGGAGACCAATCTCTAATTGAATGAAATTAGATTGGTTGAACAATGCCATTTGGTCCCTTAATTTAATTTTCTGGCACTGGATTATGCTAAAAGAAACTTCACTACTACTACTTTTTGTAAAGGTCTGCTCCACCACCCTTAACTCACTTTCCCCATCCTCTCTTCCCACCTCCAAGTGCAGAACACCCCACAACTCGCTGATGACTTTACAACCATCTGTGGTTAAACACCTCTGACAGACTAAAAACCAAGTCTGCCTCCACATTTTCCCTTTTTGCTCTTTTCAGATTCCCACTCATTTCACAAGCTCCTCTCCTGGGCACAAGGCCCACTCAATTCCCAGGTAACACAAGTATTTTTTTAGTTTTTCCTGGTTTTCAGTGACCTTGTGAGCAGGACTCACCAGAGGCCTCCAACACATACTGGCTCCTCTCTGCCACATAAGTTCTTGTTATCCTGTGTTCCTAACAAGAATCTAAGCTCACTGTCCCAAAGGAAAAAGTCACCTCAAATTTCCTTCCAGGAGCCTCAGAGGAGCATGTAAGCCACTGAGACAAGTTGTCATTGTTTTTCCTTTATCACGTAGAAATTCAAAGATATTCCTTGGTGCCCAACCCAGACACCAAGTCTGGATGGCAAATCTACACTCTCATACAAAAAACACCAAGGAGAAACAGAGACAGGGTCTAGAGGAGGTTGTATATGTGGTAGGAAGAATTGAGAAAGGGTTGGGATTTCTCTAAGAAGAACAGATGAATTTGCCTTTTTTTCCTGTAGTTTCATTCTTGCACAAGATCTCTGATTTTCTAAGGCCACTCTTTACAGGGATATGAAGCCCACAAGGTTGGAAGAGACTGAGCCAAAATCCTGCAGGTACTTTAGATACTAGAGAACAACTCACCAGCAAAATTGACTGTCCTAAGTGAACTGGAATTCCTCAAGTGGAGCAGAGTTGTCACGGCAGCTATGGGATCTGTGCTGCAGGATGAGGCCAAGGCAAAGGAAACTGCTAAACTAATCACAAGCAGCTAAATCTGCTTAAGATTTCTTTCCTGAGTTACATCAAATGGTCTTTAGCCTCTGAATCTGCCCCACAGCTCTCCCAGCTGTTCCCACTCAATACTTCAAGCACTACTTCTCTGTCCTCACCTTTGGTACAGCACTGAAAACTTATTTTGTTTTGCTGCTTTAACTGCATCTTTAGACCTGTTTCTGGATCCCATCACTGTACTGGTCAATGCTCTGCCCTTCTCCCAGCAGGGCCAGTGCTGCTGCCTGTAGAATGAAGACCTCTGTAAGAACTGCATCATCCTGTGCTTCAAGGCACTCTTGCATGACTGTGCCAGGCTTCCTCTCCCCACTTTTGGTTTCTAATTGTGTGGCCACTGCAACGATCAGGGCAACAATTTCCATGTGTCAAACCTCTATTTTTACTGAATGTAGCAAAGAACGAGATTGGGTATCAACGTAATGCAAATGTCTTGGAGGCAGCCTGAAGGTTTGTCAATATTGGTTTTGGATGGCATTTCTCATCTCAAGCTGTGAACCATCTCTTTTTATCGTTCAGAGGAGATCTTGATCACAGCTCTCATGAGAAATTCAGACAGGGTGAGTGTCCCAAAAAAAGCACAGCCTGTAAATTGATGAGAATGAAGAGAGAAATGGCATTTCCAAGAACATAACCTCCCAGCTACCTCACAGCTTGCTAGACCCTTAACCCCAACCCCTACCCACAAACAGTTGAGAGCTGCCTGAAAAAGAGCCAATAAGGCAGCCAAAAAGCAAGATGTTCTTGCTTGGAAAAACATATTTCAGTGTTTAGGGATGGAGTTTTGCTACTCTCCGCTCTCATACCTTTTATGGCCTCTGCTGTTGACTTCACTGTTAGAGAAGACAGACAAGGAAGAACAGGAGTAAGAGAGAACTCTCAGCAACAGGAGGACTGAGTCCATCCTGCAGTTACAGTGCTCTCTCCATTTGAAAAGACCAAGCCAGACATGAAAACAAGGCAGAGATGTCACCTCTCAGCACCCCTGGAGTCAAAGCCTGTGGGTTGTTACCCTCATGCCCTGTGTGACACTTACACGTTGATTTATTTATAACAAATGTAAAAACTTCTCTTTTTCAGTGAGGACAGTTAAAAAAAAATAATTACTGAATTCATCCATGAGTAGTGGAATTAATGAGCCTGGTTTCCTAGAGGTATATTTTGGGTGATCCCTTCAGCTACCAGTCTTCTCAACGACTTCTGCCTGTTAGGGCAACAGGCAGCACAGGCTGAGGCTGGTTGGAATCAGCTACATGTGCCCGACTGGCAAGGTGGCTGCTACCCCTTGGAACAGGGCTGGGAAGTCCTTCAGTGAGGGTACTCAGTAAAGGACTCTGTCCTCACAGAAATTTTCACAAAATATAGAAGAAAACACTATTTCTGAGACTCCTATCACTCTTACAAGAACTTGGCAACAAGTTCAAAAGTTGTGAGAAAAAGAACAAGGACTCAGTGACAGGTAACATGGCAGGAGATGTCTCAACTGACCAGAAAACAAGTATATCATTACCCTTCAAGACAGCACATGCCTCTGGAAGTATCAATGCAAAGGCTGCTGATTTGATAAAAGACTGCTGGCCTATTTTAAGACTATGTGGTAACTTTCTTAATCCATGTCTCTCTAGAAAGATGAACTCATATCCACTGTTTAAGATAGAAAATACATACTCAGAAAGAGCAAGTTCTGTGAAAAGAGAATAAAAAATAGGTAGTTCTGGTGACATGAAAGTTGTCCTTCCCTCCTTGAATTTACTCCTTATCATATTTAGGGGAAATACAGACTAAAAGCAAATTCTGGGAAATGTTCTGAAGACTGATGTTGCTTGGAAATTTCCCTGCCACACTGTAGTTCCTCTTCATTCTCTTGAAGCTGTGCTCCACATGATGTAACCAAGTTAACATAGTATTAAAAATTAAAACATCAGAGACATTCACTTACAAGCAGTTATTCCAGCAAACATCTCAGCAAATCTAGGATCTCTCTCTTGGGAGAAAATAGCATCAGGCTTTTCCACAGACTTTCCACCTTCGTGAACATTAGCTGGTATACTTGGAACAGGCACCTGTTGAGATACACAGAGGAAGGTAATTCACTGTCATACCTGGTGAAAAGCCATTCAGGGACAGTCAGGATGTCTTTTTAATTTCGCTGAAATCTACCACTGCTTTACGTGTTAAAAGGTCAGAGGCACAAAACTAAACATTTGAGAAATTTCACCTGAGATAAGTCGTAGGAGGACAGCCCATCTCTTTGATGTACTTCAAGTTCTGCTTGCTGCTGCTGAAGTTGTCTGCAAAGGAGACAAAATTACAGTGATAAAAAACCCAATTACGATACAAAAAGGAACAACAATAGTCTCCTCTTTCAAACGTCAAGTGAAATATCTCTCAGGTGACTTTGTAAATCCTTTCCTGGGAAGATATCTGTTTTTAAAGCTTTCTCATTAAGAAAGCTTGCACCACAAGAATGTAACAGGGCACAGAAAGAGTTTTGGTGTAATAGCACAGCAAGGTCAGTAGGTAAGAAATGTAGGATGGAACACACCCTCCTTATAAAAGAGTTAAGAATTCACTATTAAGACCCCAAGAATGTCTTCCTCTTGTTAATGATGAACCTACCACACCCCTTCACTGATCCTATTGAAGTAAACAGGAAACCTCCAGTAATATTAACACACAATTATCACGGGCAATAAGAAAGTCATCAAAAAATCTGTCTGAAACACATCCAAATGGAACAACCTGTTGAGCTAGAAAGAACTGCATATAAATTCTGCTTTGTAACAAAACCTGATCTCCTCAGGATCCAAGTACAGATTCTATTAAATTTTTGAAAGTTTTTTAAGGCAATGAATGTCCAGAAAGAAACTGCTTGTGGTACTATATAAAATTAAGGTATTACATAAAATCACTTTGTGTTGACAAATGCTACAAAAAAACCCTAAGTCTCCTTTTTATGCTAATCAGAACTGAACAAAAAATATCTGCTGTTTAAATGAGATAAAAATCACTGGAAGTAATACCCTTAATCCAATTATATGAATTTAGGAAGAAATAAATGTGCAGAAACAACAGAAAAGTAATTAAAGGGAACTGCCAGCCAGAGCCAATAAACATTAGGGGCTGTATGTCACCATGAGGAACTCTAGTGTTGAAAACTCTGCAGATCCATGCAATGTCTTTGATTTGTGCCTAGTATCAGGAGCTGTTACTTAACTACCACAATTAGCCAATATTAACAGATGACATCACTGAAAGTCACAAGAATTAACTGACAAGTGACCTGTAGGATGGCAGGCAAGTGGTAATAAGTCCCACACATTTACATTCTCCATGTGCAAATACTGTTACTTATAAACACGTACAGATCCTTTATATAGTTGCACTATATCTAGCACACTGACCTTCTGAATCTATTCCTTCACTTGCTTTTTTTAATTTTTAAAGGACACAAATGCAAAGCTCCTAATTTAACAAGAAATAAAAATCAGAGACAGTTAGCTTGTTACTATTGGAAATTTTGAAGTCACTATAACACAACAACTACAGAGAAATCCACTGTGCAGTACAGCTTCTCAGAAATAAAGCCCAGTCCTTTTGACATGAAAGGCTAAAGTGCTGTTGATGCACTAGGACCAGAATTCTACTATTACAATATGAAGTTTCTTACTTGGACTTACACCATCCCCATACTGGGTCATCAGGAACCTCACTTGTCTAAGGTTTGTGTGACACAGGTTTGTGTGACTGTTTGCAGCCAGACAAACCCAGCATTGTCCCAGCCTCAAGCTGGGATGGCAGAGCAGGAGAGCCACAGGATCTTGCCAGCACAGCCCTGGTTTGAGCTGTGTCCAGGCTGTGAACAACACGGCCACGGCACCACCTTCACTCCACAACTTTGTGATGAAAGCAGTTTGCAGCCAACAGCTGATATGAAGGCACAACAACCTGAGATTTCCCTGTAAACAGGAAAGGCTCTGCCACAGCCCTTGTCTGAAGAAGCATCACTTCCATGGAGAAGGCAGAGTCCCTTGCTCTGGCACAGGTCAACACCACAAAGGGCACTGACCCAGTCTCAAGGGTGAAGCTGGGAGCTGCCTGCCATGGCACTGTATAAGGAACACTGCCTGTGTAATGACAAAAAACACCCTGAGAAATTACCAAAATGTTTTGCACCTTCCATTACCAGTTGCTTTCTGTCACTTAGCCACAGTCAGCAAGATTACTTCTGGCCTGAGGATGCACAGCCAGCACCTTGACTCTGGGAGGCCCTTGGCTCAGTAAGCAAAGAAGAGAGAATCATTAATGTGACAAGCAGTAATAGATCAGATTTTACAAAACAGCAAGATCAGGGATTTGAAACTCTGGAAAACTAGGATTTTTTTTGGCCACAAGACGGAATTTTAGATTTTTATCCAAATCTTCTAAATTATGAGCTAGATACATTCAAAAGTCAAAGGCCTGAGAGACAAACTTGCAAAGTCAAACGACAAATGAGGCACAAACTGATGGAATGTGAGGGACCATTCAAACAAGCTACTGAAGTGACAGATTTTTCCATCCTTTCATGTTTTTCCATGAGACACTTTGCTCAGACACCAGTTACTGGGCTCCATGGCAAACTGGACAAAATTCTGTGACCTGCAACAAACAGAAGCTCAGAGTAGATGGCCAAAAGTATTATGCTAGCCTTACGGTGTCTGAACACATTCATACACAAAATCACTTTTGTGCTATGATTAACATGCAAAAAATAAATAAATAATCCATCCTCCAGGTCATTAGAGCACCACAGCTTTTCCACATTATTTTAGCCAACAGAAGATTCCTAAAAATTACCTCTGGTATGCAGAGAAATTCCTTGTTCACAAGCATAAAATGCATATTTTTCCAACAGAACTATGGGAGGTAATTTAATTATGGCAAATCTATGGGGAAGTTTTTCTAAATACCACCCTGTGGACAATAAACACCCATTAAATCCTGTTGCTAAAGTGAAAGCTAATTACACTGTTTCATTTGTTTTTATTACCAACAACTTGGCGCGTGTGTCAATAAACAGCACATTAGGTCTCTTCTGTTCCGTATAAAGTATGTTTTCTTGATTCAGCCATATACATACAAATGAGCCAAACAAAACAGGAGACTTGCTAGTTATTTGTTTTCAGGCACCTCTAACTTAGTGCTCCTTTGTCCTTCTCTACCTTTCATCTCTAATACTCGTTAAGCTGCAGTACAATATATATACCACATTGTGTTAGCAGCACTGAACCCCTCAAACCCATTTCCTGTGAAAACACCTAATACTTCAAGTGCACCTTCCCTGAGCTCAGTGCAAGCTCTGCTGCACTTTAGATTGAAACCTGAAGCCAGGTTAGCATCTTCTGCTGTGATTAGCATAAATAGTATAAATAGCTCAAATGATGCTTGAAGCCTGAAAGAAACTGGGGCAGTTGAGCAGGGAGAGGTGAGCACTGCTGAGGTGGTTGCTTCAGACCTTGCCATCTAACCAGCCCTTTTGACTGAACAGACATGCAGGTCCCTTCAGT
Source organism: Chaetura pelagica (assembly GCF_000747805.2). Classification (NCBI taxonomy): domain Eukaryota; kingdom Metazoa; phylum Chordata; class Aves; order Apodiformes; family Apodidae; genus Chaetura; species Chaetura pelagica. The sequence continues at coordinate 959,285 of NW_009954311.1, read as the reverse complement.
TACCCCATTGCTAGATTGTCTTTGTAAAGATGATACAGAACAAGAGCTGAAATCTACCACTGCAACTTACAAGCATTTTGGGCAAAACTCAAACCGCCTTCAGATTTTGTAACCAAAACCCAAGCTGTCCTTGGTTTCAATTTCAGTTTCACAGCTTCAAAGAGTAAAGGGAAGAGATATTTCCTGATTACTGGATAGCCAGCATGGCAGGGTCAACAAAGGACCTTGCCTGTACTGCAGGAGGAACTCCTGGCTCACCCACAGGTTTGGTATGAAACTGGGAAAACCCTTGGCTTGAACAAGGATTGGTTCAGCAAATAGTTATTTCAATAGTTACTTGATAGTTTCTTCAAATTTACTTCAGTAAGTGTACTTGGAGGAAACCAGCAGATTCTGTGAAAGTTCCTATAATATTGTAGAGGATTTCAGTCTCTCTCTATGAATACCAAGGTCACCTGTTCCATTTCCAGGCTTCAGAGTAACCAAAAAAGGATTTGAACTTTAAAATTAGCCAGCCTCTTTGGTGACAGAAAAACAATACTACTGTATTCCTCCCAAGCTATTTTTATGTAATACAGGCACACGTGCTTCCTCTGTCTGGTTTGGACAATAAGGGACTAATAGAAGCCTTGGAGCTGCTGCTGTAAAATCCTCTTTCAAAACTCTCAAAATCTCTCTTTCATGCTACGGTTTCCACGTCATCCCTGCAAAAGGGTCTGTCTTACGCTGGCCTTGAGGGATCTGAGAGATCCTGAGAAACTGAGTCTTCAGCACCACCACCATCAACCAGAATTTTACCAGGATAGTTGATCTCTGGTATTTTGGCCCATGAGAATCCAAAACAGAAAGTATGCCTCCCCCAAGCACAGGCTGATTCATCTGACCGGCTGCTTCCAGCAGTGACCTGTGCCAGCTCACTCCGAGACAAGAATCCTGAGACTCAGGACAACTGTAGGATTCATAAATTCACACAGTGCAACTTAAGACTTTGATGTTTACATAAATGAAACACCGAAATTTCCACTGAGGTAAGAAAAATATCTTTCTTCTATGTATATAAAGACTTTTATATAGATTTATCTATCACCAAGACAGATTATTTTATTCAAACGCTGCTCTATGCATGTGTTAAATAAACACTGATCACAATAATGATTTCTTTTTGGAAACCAAACAGTTCCAACTGCACAGGCAGATGTGGTCAAACAGGGGACTCTTCCTTTCAGCCAAACCCAGCACAAATGCTGAACATTAAATGCTTCGTTTCTCCAGGAAGTTTCTCTTGGACGACCATACCCAAGTGAAACAGAGAAGTTTTCTTTCCTTTTTTTTGCAAGGAACTAAGTGAACATTTGAACCTAATGTTTCACTGTTCTTCTGCACCAAAAGCAAGTTTGGAAAGCTGAGTGTTTGAAGGTCCAAAGGAATATCTTTTAAAAAGAAAAGAAAAAACACACAAAACAAACCAACACAAAGATTAAAAAAAAAAATAATCAATTAATCCTTTCACAACTGGAACCACCACTGCCCTCTACAGTCTTCTGGGTAAACACTGTTCACTGACCAACATGAGAGGTATTCTGTTAACAGACACACAGATGTACATGCTGTGGCTTTAAACTATCTTACCTTAAAAACTGATTGAAACCTAGAACTTTTGGTTATGTTGCCGTTATCATCTCATGATAATTTTTTTAACTGCCTCACAGCTGTATTTTACAGAGCTGGCTAGGTTATCCCAACAACAAATAAAAATTTGTCTCTGTGCAGAACTGCCTACAACCATGCAGTTGAAAGGACCCTTCTTGGTGTCCATGTGAAGCACTTTTCTGGACCCAGAGCATCTGATTCTTTGACATATAAAGTTGGCCACACTCACTGGGATCAGTACAGAGCATCTAGCCCCAGCAGGAGATGAGGGAGGAGGTGGAAATCAACATTCATCATGATGTACATGATGTACTCCCCAGGGCATCTAGAAAATTGGAAATCAGAACACAACCCCAAATGTGCAAAAAAAAAATAAAATAATAAAAATAAATAAATCCAGCAATTGGCAGGAAGGGCAGCACATTACAGTAAGTCCTCTTTGGAAATCTCTCTGAGAAGTGGGAGGGAACAGGGGCAAAACCAGAAAACATTTTGGATAATGCACTCTTTCGGCTATTCAAAAGCAGACGTATAATGGGTTGTATCTTGCCACAAGACTAGAGCATTTTCTACATGACAGGAAAGAGGGAACATCCTCTGTCAAAGTAGCAGCAGGCAGCTTCCATATTAGGTCAACATTTCTGGTTGTTATTCAAACCTAGCAAGAGCCAGAAGCTGGCACAGTCCTAGTCACCACAGCAAGTGCTGGGATGCCAAGCTGAACAGTATAGTGAATGCTCAGAGAAAAACATTCCCAGAGTCAAGACAACGTAAGTCTACAGCCTCTCTTTTTGATCTGTGGACTCCTGGGAACAAAGCACAATTAAGCCATCCTGGAACACATCTCAGAAGTTGCTTTTTATTTTGCAGGCCTGTTTTTGCATACACAGATTACTTGGAAAAGAAACGCGGGACAGTAGAAATGTGGAAATATCTCTTGTGATGCACAGTGCAGACAGGAGATATTTAGCTGTCTGATTTCAAGACACATTTGCTTGTTTTCAATTAGCTTAACTGTTTAGTCATTTAAGCCTAATTTTTTGGGGTATGCAAGAGAAACTAAGCAAAACAATTGCGATGCTGGGTTTCAAAGCGAGTGAAAGCACAGCCCTTCTAGTCCAGGTCTGTGCCATGTCCAAAGGAGCAAGTCAAGGAACACCATGAGACACTGAGCAGCTTTCTAAGTCCAAATGCCAAAGCCCCAGGGATTTGGTTTTGCAAGTGGAGCTCTCAGTATGAATCTCCACTACTGGACTGTTCATTCAGCATTCCCACGATACAGTCTTAACAGGCTGAGGTCTTAAAAACAATCATTTCCTCCTAGCTAAAATCTTGGCAAAAAAACTTCTGGTCAGACCAGAGGCAGATTTTGTGTTAGAAATAGATTAAGTTTATATTGGAAAGCAAAAATACATATTAAAAACCCCCACACTATAAAGCAATGTCATTACCAAGGCCAGATTAACTTCTGCAGTTACTGGCTCGAAACTCAGGAGGCTCCAAAAGCATCTCTGCTCAATTGCACAGTGATGAACCTCCACTCCTAGGATGACCTTCTCCTAAGAGGTCCCATGACAGATTTTTGAAAGTATGAATTCAAAGACAGGATTATTTAATTTCCTTTTTAAGAAAGGGGTTGGATCTATCCCCATACCTGGGAATATTCCACCAGATCTTAACTTAGGAACCCTTCCCACTTGTGTCTACTAAATTTTGCCAGCTTTCATAGGCCATAAGAGCAGACAAAGCTCAAGAAGAAGATGCCCAGGACTACAGAAGAGTATGATCACAATGAACACAGACACTTAATTTTCTCTTTGGCTCAGGAATCAGGCCGACCTTCATTCAATATCAGGCCAGCTGGTCTGCTGCTGGAAACTCTGTGCTAGTTTAAGGCAGTTCTGGACTAAGATCAATGGGCTTGTCTAATGACATAACAGATAAGTGACGTTTCTCCCCCAGCACAGCCAGACCCTGGAAGCATCACAGGATAATGACACAGAGAAACAGCTACACTGGGAGATCTCAAAGATGCAGAAAAAATCCATTTTGGACTCTTACTGTTGTAGAGAAACAAATGCAGCTCGAAACACGCTACCAAAAAAATGGAATGTGCTTTACAGCAAAAAGCAATGCTTGAATTCTTTCAAAACAACATATGTGAGCAGCTAGAAAGGCACATACTTGACGTTGGTGTTGGTGCAGATGATGTACTCGATCTCATCAGAGTAAGGATTCTGAAACGTGAAGCTGCTGGTTCTGATCAGCATCCACTCCCGGTTTTTGGTACGAAAACGATACATCACAGACAGGACTTGACCTTTCAGTTTCACAACCTGCAAGACCATTTGGGAAAGTTAATAAGAGGAGATAGCTACCTGCTGTGCAAATGAATAGAAAGCAGCAGTAATTGGTGTATTTTAACCTTGAATTAGGAAAAGCTATGGACGTGTGAAGAGAATAAGTGAAATCTGATTCACATTTGCAGCTCTTTCCTTCCGAATGCCTCCCTCAATGCTTGGTTGTATGAAATGACATTTTTCAGTCTGTATATAAGAGTTCAGATTCAGGACAACTAACAGGACAACTGTTATCCCAATAGGGAAGTTTGAAGAAGGTTTTAATGTGGAAAGCTTATCGAGAGATTGGCAGAAATCAACCTGAGGTCCTTTCACATGATCTTTTAAAGCACAAACCAAACTCTGTCACTGAAACAAAAGCCCAGAAGAAAAAAAACCAAACACTTTTAGATTGACTATCTACTTTTCTGCTTGAATACCTAGTGACACAATTCATAATGTGATACACCAAATCACACAGCAGCATCAAAAATGGAGGATAATACTTAGAAAATATGGCTTTTTTTTTTTTTTTAGAAACCATACATGGTTGCTTTGGTTTTTTTTTTTTTCCCCAGACATATGATAAGACCATAGACAATGGCAAAGTGCTAAAAAGAAACACTTGCTTCTGGTTTTCAAGATGACAGCCAGCATTTGCATGGAGAGAACACCATGAAGCCACTGTCCATTTTAATAGTATGAATGAAAATGGAGAGCAAATCCTTGGCTTGGATAGCCTATTTGTTTATGACTAAGAATTCAGATGCCTGGAAATGTTCAGGTCAGATTCTGTCTTTGGTAGCTGAAGTTTTGCTGAAGTCAACAGTTGGGCAGTGAGAAGGAAGAAGCAGCCAGCTGAAGCAGCAGGCTCATGAGACCTCTACACTGGCACTGTTACTGCCCTCTATGTGTCATCTAGGGGTCTTGGCTCAAGGGAGAAGAAAATTTGCACGGTTTCAAGTCATTCAGCTGGCACTTACTGGGCTATCTATGTTTACTTTTTATTGCTTTTCCACTAAGCAATCTCAGAGGGGACTCAGGGAAGATCTACTGCCAATAAATGCCACATCTCTGGGGATTCTTATTCCTCATCCACTGGAATGCATTTTTTATTCGCTCTCTGCAGCCTGTGCTCCCTAGAAGTAGAAAACCCAGTATTTACCCTCTGTCTTTATTGACAAGCAATTGGATAAGGAAAAACGTTCCAATCCTGTTTTTTGCCAAAGGTCTGTGTTTCCAATTGATTAATTGGATGCAGGATTACACTGAAAGAATGCAAATAGAAGCCAAAAAGCTTAAGCAGTGTCCAGAAAAGTTCAAAATAATACTGAGGTAAATGCCTTTTGTTTTTTTTCTAAAATGCTTTTGTAGTTTTGAGTTTAGGGAGCAACAATCTTTTATCAGCAATTTTCTACTCTCACACCCAGGGTAAAACCCACAGAGATTGTGTAAAAGTGTCCAATCTGAACAGCATCCTACTGGATATCAAAAAGCTGTATTCTGGATCCTTTGATACTAAGCTCTATTTGTTGATCTTGGCCTTGAGACTATCTCACTCTGGCCTGATCTTCCCACCCTGATGAATGAATTTATCTTCCCAAGGAAGTAAAAGCTTTGTGGTGGATGCTGGCAACTGACCAAAAACTGCAAAACCCTCCCTCCTCTGTTGTGTGCCAACCTGGTTCTGATGCTGTCAGCAAACTAGAAATGTCAAGTTTTCAGAGGGTTGTAGAAAAAAAAAAAGAAGAGTTTATAGGAAATCACAGTTAACATTTTTAATGAAAAGACTTCTAAGGCCAATCTAACAATAATAAAACAAACTGCAGTGATCTATTGTCCTGAAGTCTGAATTAAGCAACCACTAATTCTGTAATAATATATAAAGCATAGAGAGCTCTGGTGGGAATATTCTGAACTGTCTTAAAACAGTGCACACAAACAAGATAGCACAAAAAAATGTTCAAATTTTAACCTTGACTTTCTTACATTCCTTGGTAATAAAAACCACCTGGTGCATAGCCTGTTTACTTCAGTACTGCATGATTGCAGTAACAGCCCCAGTCCCCCTGCTACTGTACTGAACAAAAATATACTGAAAAGGGGTTGCATGCTAAAGAAACAGCACAATATTTTCATGGATTGGACACAGGTCAGGTGAACAGGAACTTTCACTTCTAATCTGCATTTTTTTCCTGCTTTATGTGAGACCTTAAGCAAATCATGTAGGTCCTTCATCCAGTGAATCTTTTATGGACATGCCTAATAGTGAGTTGTGACAGTGAAGTCCCCAGCAACTGAGTTGAGGGACACACCAGCAGATCCCATGGCCTGATCTCACTTCTCAGTGAACACAGTGAGGAACAAGTCATTAACTTCAATGTTATTTAGTCAGCCTTTCAGAGCCCCAGGCAATCACTTCAGCAAGGGATGTTTGCCATGTTTTTATCCAGCAGCTCTCTGTCATTGTCTCTTGGATAAATTAGTGGAATCAATCACTTGGCCATTAGTGAAAACCAGCATGTGTGTTCTCACCATTCTTCTTGTGCCACTGATGTGATCAGGGACAAGCTCAGGGAACTGAACCAGCCAAAAGTTCCATGCAAAAGCTGTTAGTCCCTTAGGTAACCATTTGGCAAGTCCAGCAGTCAAGCAGGATAGTAGGAAGGGTGGGGAGGAGGTCAGGGAGGAGAGAAGAGGGGGAGCAGGACCTGCCTCCTGGTGACAGCTATCCATCAGGTAGCTGCAGCATCACCCTCCCAGCCAAGGTGGGGCAGAGGTGACTGACCAATTTCAAGCATCTAACTCTCACAGGCCTCTGCTTGTGAATCTACATTTTGAATTTAAATGGTCTGTGGTTGCTTTTTGAACTCAGTCGGTTCAAGGGATGTGAAGTGGATGCAGAGTGTTCACACAGTCTTCCTGCTAGCTCAGCAGTGGGTTAGGAGCCTCCGCCTGAGGGAGGGGTGGTGGGAAATGGTTCAGGAGTCTTGATATCTCACACTATCTCTAACACTTCTGTAGAAACTATAACCTCAGCTTCACAATCTATTCTACAGATACAGAACAGCATGTAGTTGCTATCCCCAGAGAGGCTTTTCAAGCTCTGGTTTTGCATGCCATGCCTGAATAAATACTTGGCTACACAAGTTATTTTAGAAGTCACTTCATATCCATGCTTTACAGCTGAAAACATATTTCAGCAAACAATGCAAGATGGTTGAGCTATAGGCTGTTGTCAGAAAATCTGGAACCACTTAAGATCATATAAAACCCAGCAATCTATTAAACATCCCAAACCACATTTCCTAGTGCAGCAGGGAAGGCAGTGAAAAGACCAGGAATCAGCAGGCTTGGGAAAAACACTCCTACTGTATGTCCCAGACCAATCTGAAACAATAAGCTCTACAACAGAAAAAGTGCCTTTGATATAGCTGATGCAAATGTGGTCCTCTGTAAAAACTAACCCAGATCAGCATCAGCAACTCTTTCCATATGTTTTATTTGTTACTTCTGTCTGCATTTCAAGTCCTAACAGGGAGAAGAGACAAATACTCCATTGATGTAAAGTAGTGTAACTCCATTAAGGTATGAAGCACATCACCTGTGCTAGCAGAGAATGCAGATAACAAACAATCCAGCATTACAGTGGGGTGTAACTACTTTCAAATCAACAGTCCATTTTGGAAAGTAAACACTTTTGGTTACCACTTAACACAGTGGGATGTATATAGGCATCTCCAAAGCAGCACTAACTGTGCAGTGAACATTCATTTAGTTTGTTTGTCAAAAGAAAACAACATGTATAACTAAGCAACTTATTTCTGAAAACACAGCAAACAGATGCTGCAGTTTAAACTACCATTTATGGAGCTTAACTGATTTATAACTCATCAACAAATTGTTTTATGTCTTTCCACACCTTATCCATGCATACCAGCATATAAAACCTTGACATTAAAAATAAAAGCTACTTCTCTGGAAAACAAAACAAACCCAAAGAAAAATAAGAAATAAATGGCAGAAGAAAAGGAGCAGGACACGGTACCTGTTGGAAACTCTCTCTCAAATGGCTTTGATCTTCAGGATGGCAGAATTCTAAAATATCTTTCCCCAGAAGATCCTAGAATAAAACACAGAGCTGTGTAAAACACCCAGATCACAATGCAAATCCACGTCCAGATCTGCAAGGAATCCTGCACTCACTAGATCTACCAGCCTCAATGGGACTAATCAGGGATGAATCATAATACAAATGGTTTGTTGGCATCATGTGCCACAGATGTATTTACAAACAAATTCTAAGTGTGTTGGTTTTATTTAATACCTGTGAAACAGTGTCTTGAAGAGACTCATACCTTCTACTACAGCTCATTTTATAGCACTCAATTTTGTAAAAACTGTTACTATAAAACCACCTAAAATCAAAATAAATGGGAAAACATAATGAGCAAGAAATTATTTTGGCCTGTAAACTGCAACTGTTGAGAGTTACCTAAGGGAGGACTGTGATAGTCAGGAGTTCATTTACTATTGTATCATTTCTGTGACCAGCTATTCAGGGAAGCAGATGCAAGCTTCAGTGAAAATAGTTGCCACAAGTGATGTTTGCTTACTGTTCTACAGGCTGACATAAGTAAACATCTATAGGACTAAATCTCTCTCCAAGCACTGTCAGCTTTCTATCATAGAAGTATCTTTAGTGGAAAGCTGTGCAAGGTTTAAAACATCTTGCTGTCACAAGTCTAATTGGATCTCAAAGATATTAAAAGATATCCCACATAAAAAAGGGGAAAACTAGACATTTTACAGAAGTGTAGACACTAAAGAAAAAAACTACACTTAGTGTGTGACATGAATTATTACTTAGAAATATTTCATGTTCTGCAGCACTTGTTCTTCTAATGAAAAAAATTCTGTTTCCACATTAGTTCTAATCAGTCTCTGCAGCTTCTCACTGACCTGGGGCTGGTAGCCAATGACACTGATGCACCTTGGGTCGACAAAGGTGATGACTCCATCAGAATTGTGCCTAGACAAGAACTCAGTTGGGACTGACATGCCATTCATGTCCATGCACACTGGAGAGCTGGTTACCTAGGACCAAAGTTCACAGCATTTAGCCCACAGAACAGTCACCTTGAGTCAAAGTTGATCATGCAGCTAAAGAATAAAATCTGTTGGCAGACTGCAAACTACTGAAGGAAGTCATCAATAAAACAATAGCAGGACTAAATGACACAGAACAGCCTTTAGTCTGGTTTGCAGTGCAAGTATCTCATCCCATGGCACATATGTAGGCTTCACAGCACAGCAAGAAAGCAACTACACCAGAAGTTCCCAACATGGAATGTAAGGATGTAAGTATGGCTGGATTCATCCCACTCTGTGGGACCACATTAAAGTTTGGCATCTTGGTTCCTGCCCTTGTGACCCAAGAATGAGAACTTTCCAAAGGACAGGTCAGTCCTGCTGTCACGACACAGATCAGCCAGTTAAATGTATGCAAGATTTTAAGTTGCTGTTAGAGAGCAGAGTTTACAATTTGTGCACCTTGACTCCTGTGTGATCAAACCTATCCACAGAGCCTCCTCTTGCCCTCTCTGACATACCCTGCTGGCTCTTCTAACCTAACAGATGTTTTGACACTCCACGTTACTAACGTGATTTTCTCAGTAATCATCTTTCTTTGGCAGCTGGAATGTATGAATCCCTCCTCTCCATCAGTGGAATATATAACCCCTTGATTATAAAAGCATGAATAACCTAAAAAACATCATGCAATACTACTTTTGTAGCTCTGCCATCACAATGGAGACATGTTCTGCAGAAGTGCCAACACTTGCAGTACTGGGCAGACTGCTCACCTCAAGTAAGAAGGGTTTGGCTCCTGTGCTCTGATGGAAGGGTCATTCTACCCCATAAGAAGGAGCAATGTCATCCTAGCAGATGGCAACGAGTGCAGGCCAACAGGAGATTCTGCAGGAGCCTCAAACATGTTCACCCATGGCAGAATTCCCAGACAGGGAACATAAAAATTAGCCTCCCTGCTGTCATGAAGTAGATTCACTGTGACTGGTCTAGCTCCTGCTCAGAATCCTTGTCAGCCATGGACAAAGGAAGAAAATGTACATCAATTGCAACTGTCTGGACAAAAAGGAAGTAAAATTTTATTCTCACAACTCCCTTGGTTGAGATCACATCTGACTGCACACTGAGAATAAAGCTGTTCTTTGTGAAGTGCCTCCTGACTGCCTTGTCTTTACAGTGTCCAGCATAACTCCTGCATCAGTTTTTCAAGTAGTTGACTGGCTAGAACAAAAGAATAGCAGGGAACACCTCACTGGCTTAGGGAGCCACTTTTACCTACCACCTGCAACACCCATACTTCCACATTACTCACAATCTACAACATCCCAGCTCTATGCACCCTAAAGAACAGCAGGTCTGTACATGCTCATGGTCCAGGAGCGTCTCTGCTGCTGGGTTAAATACCCTTAAGGCCCAAAATCACATTTCATTTTCCTCTGTTGACATGTTCTAAACATGCTTGCTCATGGCAAAGCAGTTAGACCTAGATGATCTTTAAGATCCCTTCCAACCCAACCCATTCTATGATTCTATAAAAGACAGGCTGCAGGCAGACATCAAGGCACTTAGTAATTTGGAGGTATGTTGGAAATTACAGTTTAGTCCCAGAACTTTGTGCAAATCCCTTACAACTAAAGCACAAGAATGATTATGCTTTCAGAAGTAGTTGCATTACCTGCAGCCTTCCTATTGCCACGAGGCAATATTTGCTACCTTGTCCCACATCAGCATCTTCCTCTGGTATAGTCATTCCTGGAGTGAAAGAGAGCAAATATTGTTACAATTAGGAAATCTGGATGAACAGAGATGCCACTGGCCTGGTTGTTTACTATTTTAGATGCTCTCAATCATAAAAAATAACCTTATTGTCTTTTCCAGAATTCAGGCATTATCTTTGGCTTCAGAAGATGATCATTTTTAGTTGTGCTTGATCCTACATATCTCACATGCATATGCAGTACCCAGGGCAGCAATTTTGGCTGCCAAGGACAAAGCAGATACAAAAAATTCCATTATACACTGAGCTGAACTTACATTTCCATGAGTAATGCTCTGCAGCACGTTACTGGAACCATGTGGCCACTGAATATGGTCAGTGAATGTACACAACGTTCAAGTTTTCTTGGTGAATAACACATTATAGCAAGCCTTAAAAACAAGGCACCACTTAGATTCCTCATTAACTCCATGCTCATATTGAACAGCTGGTTTTACTTTTTTGTATAATTCTCTATAAATCTGGGTCGTTACGTTGAAAGACTGAAAAAACCTGGATGCTTTGCTAACAGTGATTGTTTCAGTTGAGTAACTATTCTAAACACAGGAATCATTTCAAAACACCCATGCGTCCTGTTTTCCATTGCAGTGTTTCACAAATAGGAATACTCAGATTTGCTCTGTTTACTTGCTAGTTGGCTAAGCCTTTAGTCAAGGCTATTTCCCAACTCCAGTTTTGAGATACCGATTCCCCATGAAGCACTTGAAAAAACAGATTCCAAGGGTGACACTGCTGACTTATTTTAAGTGATCTGTAAACTCTTTCACAATGCTTTTCAAGGAATTCAGTCACAACAGGCAGAGAATATTTTAAGAGGCATTTTAAAGCATTAATGGCATTAATTGCAAAGCAGCTACCAATTATGAAACAACACTAGGAAATATTTTTTTTCTCAAAATTTGTAATTCCCAAGGTAAGGCAATCTTTGGACTGGGGAAAAGATGACAGCAT
>NW_009954311.1:907001-947417 GCF_000747805.2 Chaetura pelagica | reverse complement strand
AGTCTCTGAAGAAAGTGATTTTGTATCAAAATAATTGAATCTCATCTGACAACCAGTTTCTAAAAAGCACCCTACAGGATTTTTTCAGTTCCCATTGATTGAGGTATGTAATAAAATAAAATATATGAAGTATGATAGAAAAACCCCTGTATTTTTTTATAATATATTCAAACTGTACTAGTATCCCCCAACAGATAACTAGGATTTTATCAGAGGATCTCAAGAACTTCACACAGGAGGAGCATAATTGTTCCTTCTAACAAGCGAGATATTGGCATAAATTTCAGTGTTACACACTAGAAGAGCTGGACAAAACCCTCTTGACTGCTACACAATGATCTTGCCATCAAGGATACAAACCTGACCCTAAAAACTCCTTAGTTTCTGAACCTACATGACGTGCCTCTCCAAATGCCAGGTTACTCCTTTGAAATGATGCCTTAGCTGTATGGGAAGATCAGGGTGGCAGTATGTGACTTTAGGAATACATTTTAAGAAATCAATCATTAAATAGGTAAGTTAAAAAAACACTGGGTGAAATAAATACACGTTATTTTGCCATTAAACGTTATTTTGTGGTTCTGATAAAGGTCCCTCTGTGGGTTACTATGGACCCAATCTTTCACTCAAGATCCTTCACCTGATTTAGAACATCCTTGAAATGAAGAGAACCTGAATTTATCCCCTTCATGGGACTGTTCTGCACTGCTTGCAGTTGTTTATCCTGTAAGTAGCTGAAGTTCAAAGCATTGTTTTGATACTTCACACCCCACTATTCCTGTCTCTTTTCTGCTCCACACTAGGCAAACCACAAACAAGATCCCAAACACAAAGACGTCTGAGGCACCAGCATGCTACAGAGAGCAGAAACCACTGACATGAAACTACAGTTACAAGATTCATATTACATCAGTGTTTTTTTTTCCTTCCTTGCTGTGTTTACACAGTTATTTCTTCAACATAAAACTCAGTAATTAGCTAACGACAGCTCCAATAGGCAAGGGAACCAAGTTTGGCTGCCTCCTGAGAAGAGAAAATTACCCTGAGAAAGCAGCAGCAAACATACCTACCAAAAATTATGTCTACTTAAGAAAAAATTTTGGCAGGCAGGTGGTTGCTTGACTACATGTGGGGTGCAGGGCAGGTCAAGGTCCTCAAACTAAACGTGGATTCCTCCACAAAAAAACAATTTGAATTTTAAATAGAAAATGGTTAACGGAAAAAAACTGTGTGCAGTTGGCAGGGAATGAGAAGTGGAATCCAGGAGTTTCACCTGACAAAGTGGTGACACACACAAAAACAAGCATGGGAGGAAAGAAAGCACTAGAGCAACTGAGGAGTTGACCAAACACTTATTCTGGAAGATGGCAGCAAGGACTGCATCCCTTCAGATGATGGATGAGGAGTTTCTCACTACTCAGTCTCTGACTCCAGACCTGAACTCCAAAACCTACAAGTTCAACTGTCAGCTGGAAGAACAAACATTTTAGAAGCTGGTACCAGAAGGAATCACAGCTACATTCAGACAGCTCAGTACAGCCTGTCTGATTTCAAAGATGGTGAATGATTCTAGGTCCTACCACCTTCAGAAGATGCTCTTGGTGGATGCCTGACATTTCTGAGAATTAGGCCACTTAATCACAGGGGCCTAAGTGCTGTTTTAAGGAAATAATTCTAGGCATCCTAGTTGAATAACCTTAACCAAAAGATCCCTTTAAAATGGAGTTTTCTATTTGAAATGAACAAACGTAAAGTATTGTCCCTTGACTTCAAAATGTTTTCAATCATTTCCTCAGTGGCTCAGCATCTTGCAAGGACAGCAAAGGTACCCAGCTGGATGGCTTCCACTTTGCACCATCTTTTTTCTGCAGCTTTCAACAACATTTGCCTTTCTGGGGACTTGGTTCATGCTTGCTACTGCCCAAATAAACTCAAAGCAACATAATCTCCAAAATGAAACCTAGCTAAGAAACACCACTTCTGTTGTCACACTTTTAGCAAGTGAGGCTGCTGTTCTAATTTTCACCTTTTTCTTTTTTTTTGCAGATGGACTACATTTGCTTTGTAGAACACACTGGAAAATGTATTAGTTGTTTTATCCCACAAGACATCCTATGAATAAAAACCAACCTGCTTGGAATTGATAAATACATGACCCAATGAATCACTAACCCTTCCCCAAAAGTGGTGATAGTTAGAAGGATTCAACTGTAAGTGTGCTTATACATCACAGAATCACAGAACCATTAAGATTGGAAGGGACTTAAAGATCATCAAGTTCCACCCCCCCCTGCCATGAGCAGGGAACCCTACCACTAGACCAGGTTGCACAAAATCTCATCCAACCTGGCCTTAAAAACCTCCTGTTTTTTTTGATGGGGCATCAATAACCTCCCTGGGCAACCCATTCCAGTTCCTCACCACACTTATAGTGAGGAACTTCTTCCTAATATCTAACCGAAATTTCCCATCTCTCAGTTTAAAACCATTACCCCTTGGGTTTCAACCACACCACACAGCTTGGTATCATCAGCAAACCTGCTGAGGATACACTCAACCCCACTGCCCATGTCTCCAACAAAGATGTTAAACAGCACTGGTCCCAATACTGATCCCTAAGGGACAGCACTTGTCACCTGCCTCCATTTGGACATTGAGCCATTGACTAAACTCCCTGGGTTGCATATGAGGATGCATTTGTAGAGGAGATTTACTTTTGCTTCAGCATCCACCTGTTGAACACACTACAGTACAGACACGTGAATAAAGATACAACCACTGCACATGATACTGGTGTGTCCAGCTCTTGACATAATGTAATACTGCTCCTTAAAGTCCTTTGGTACCATCAGTGTCTCCAAAAAGAAGTTGTAAAAAGTCTCGAGGAAAGCAGCCATGAAACTGATCTTTAGGGGACATCAACAAAATAAACATACATTAATTACTCACATTCTTTACGTGTAACCCTGTGAAAGGCTTTATTTCTCAACACCAAATATATACTCCTCTTGAATAACAAATACAGTGCTACCCTTGCTCAAGTTAATATCAACAATTTGCAAAGCTGAGGCTCCAACTGAGCATCCCAAATAGAAAACTGTGCCGTCAGAGGTTATATTTAATATCCAAGTGTCCTTTATGCCAGCAGTTTCCCACAGGGTAATGGCATGTGTTTGTGTGGACAAAAGGAACTTCTTAAGCTTTCCCAATGAGCTTCCAGTTGGCTCTAACAACAGAACAGCTTCATTTTCTGCCTTCCTTCTTTATCCTCCTGCCTCATATTTTCTGCGAGACACAGAACAGTGTTAGTGAATTCATAATTTTACTTCACTATATTCAAAAACATATTATTTATGAGTCTTTAGAAGGGCATAATTCAAGTTCCCAGTGGTCACTAGCAATGCCCTGTTAACGCCTTTCTCCATCAGAACCATTACTGGTAGCTCCACAGCTGTGCATGAAAATGTACTGTGGGACTTTATCTCCCATACACAACAATGGAAAAAGGCTCTCACAAAAACCCACTGAGGATGTTTATAGCACAACAAGGAAAAATCTTGTGAAAAATCCCAAGAAAAACGGAATTATTTTCTTTTTCTTAAAAAACAAACAAACAAACAAAACCCAAACCACAAAAAATCAACAACAAAAAAATCATCCAACCTTAAAAGTGACAGCACTGCAAAGAATATTCAAGGAGCTATTTTGTTTTGTATTGGAAGAGGGAGTACTTTGCAAAAATGTCCAGATTCTGTCCAAAACTTTAAAATAACCTAACAGCTTTGGCATGCTGTGGTTAAGACATTACCGTAAGTCTGACTTGGAAGACTAAAATGTTTCTTTTTTAAGATAAAAAACGAAGGAGAAAAAAATAGATTTCAACACTATTTGAATTCGACATTATTCTGGGACTTTTTATTTGAAGTTTTTTTAAAAAAGTATTTATCTAAGCCTTTTCTTCACTATGTGCTTTTCTGGCTTTTATTTACAGAGAATTAAAAACATTCTGACAGACTTAATCAATTGTTATAGCATGAAAAAAAACAACCTATCAGGAAAATACCATATAGACCACATAAAATTTATTTCCTTCCAGGAATGAGATGCTCAGAGGGGGAAAAAAAAGAAAAGCAAACACTTGCTGAAGTTGAAAACCAAATGATCGGCAGATCAGCATTTCTGTTTTGTGAGTGGTTAAGAACTTGAAGCATTGTCTAGGCTGAGGTTCACAAGATGCTTCACCAGGAACGTAGGGACAAAGGCTGGAATTGGTGCTCAGCCAATTTCAAATAAGGGGTCTTTTTAACTCATCAAAAATGATCCAACATGGCCCTGTTGTTATTTAATCTAACACACTTCACATAAGAAGTGAAAAGCTTCACTGCTTGGAATGTTGATCTGGAATATCTGACTCCTATTCTCTGACTTTCACACAAAGTTTATCCTAATGCAAGGAGTCCACTTTAACCTGCTGTATAATTTCTGAGGATACAAGCATGTCTGTAGCACTCGGTGGGGTTGGTACGTGAGCTTAAGTTTTACCCTTCTCTTGCAGGCACAATGGAGGAAAATGAATGGACCATTAACAAACCCAGCCTGGATGGACCTGCTCCTCAGAGCAGCTCTGTCTCCTCTCCATGGATCACTCACCCAGAGACAAACACACTGCATTAAGGGAAATTCCAAACAGCTCCTTTTCCAGGGGAGCACAGAGAGCCCAGGCTGCAGCACTCCTGGGTCTGCCTGGTTAGGAAACACAGGAGAGGCAGGTGCTGTTCACAGATGTGCTGAAAACGAGCCATGATGTTCCCTGTGCTTTCTCTCCAGTTTGAGAGGCTGCTGCTGTTCACAGATGTGCTGAAAACGAGCCATGATGTTCCCTGTGCTTTCTCTCCAGTTTCTCAGTGAAGAAGGGGCTACAGGCAGTTTGTCAATACATGAGCCTTGCTGCTCCATTAAGACAAAAGCCTGACACTTCAGGCTAGATGTACCAAAGTGTTTTCATGCTGCCCACAGACCTGACCCACAACAGAATTTGCTTTCTACTTTAGATCTCTAGACAAAACACTCAGTCCTTAAAAGATGCCACCATACTGATGTCACTTGTCATTTTTTTCAACTAAGTTACTTAAGAGATTTAGCATAGACTACTGACAGCAGCAGTGTTGTTAAACCTGGTAGTCTACCACACTAATAATGACCACAGAGAAGTCTTCTTGATCTTTCTCTACCAATACCCACTATGTGAGACTAAAAAATGGATGCACTGGCCACAGACAATGCAATACGATCCCGAAAGAGAAGATTATCAGGTGCTAAACAATTAGATTAAGTACAGATGAAGTGCATTTGCTAAATATGAGTAATTTTGTTTATGAATTTATATTTTATACATTGCCTATTAGTCATACAATGCATGTGGCACGTTGCATGCTCTGAAAGAAAAGGATAAGGAGTTTATATTAGAGCGTCCACCTGGCAACTGAAAAACACAGGGAAATTATCCTTTCCATTGCTGAATTTTTAAACAGCTGCAATTTACCACAATCCCATTTATTCCTAAGAATCCAGAGAGGATGCAACAGCCAGGGGCTTGCTACTCTCTAACTGATCTGAAAAAATGTAATTAGATCACAAAGTAGAAAAGCCTGAGCAAATTCAATTACTGCTGCAGTTATTTCATCTGCTCTGCAGATTATGGTTGAATTACCACTGGAAATGAGAACCAACGCAGTGATGTTGCCACTTATTTACCCAAATGTACTGAGGACCAATTCAGCCCATGGATATTCCCACTCAACTCCAAAAGTCAATGGATACAACACAAAGTGGGCAAGACTGGAAGGGCATATAAATACTCATGAAAGACGTCCCAATTCAGTGCTATATGCCGTGAAAAAGATACTCAGGCAAGACTATTATGAGTAACAATTTGGATGGTAACATGAAATTCCACATAAGGCTGTCAAAACAAAAAAAACATCCCTTAGGGATTGTGCTATAGTTTGGAGGCATTGGCATTGTGGAGGAGCACTGGGATATCATGAGGGAGCACCGTGTGATTTTGAGGAGTGGAGTAATAGAAATGGGACGAAATTCAACATGACTAAACACATAAGCATGCACTTGGGGACTAATAACTGCCATAAGTTACAGCAACAGAAATGAGATGAAACTTTGTATTACTAATTGAAAGATCACACAATTCAAAGCTGTATTTGGTATGAACTGGAAGATCTTGAGTTGACAACTGAGAAAGAGGCATCCTGGTGCACACATCAGATGGTTCAAGATGCCAGCAGGATGCACCACGCAAGAGAAGTGACCTGTATCATATACTACCAGTCAAGATAGAAAAGATCATGATCATTATACATCATTGCAATCTCATCTGCAAGAATTGTGCTTACTGCCAGTGACCCACATTTTGAAAAGTTAAGTGAAAACATGAACAAGTGCAGAGAAAACACACAAGGGTAAAGAAAAGAATTCACTGTGAGAATGGAGATGAGAAGTGGGCTGGTGTAACTGTGCCAAGTCAAGGCTGATTTGGGTGGTGAGACACTGCAACAGGTTGTCCAGGGAAGCTGTGGATGCCCCATCCCTGGAAGAGTTCAAGGACAGGTCGGATGGGGCTTGGAGCAACCTGGTCTAGTGGAAGGTGTCCCTGCTCATGCAGGAGGGCTAAAACAATATTATCTTTGAAGTGCCTTCTAACTCAAACCACTCTATGATTCTACAACGTGAGCCCCTGGAAATGCACCAGAATACTGGAGAGAAACAGGAACACAAGGCAGGAAAACTCCTGGCTTGATCTTCAGTGAAATACAGTCCAAGAATACACTGGCATAAACTTCCCATAAACTAATGAGTACTGGAAACTGGAGAGGTTGTTGAAGATGAAAAAGCAATAAGGATTAGGAAGAGCAGAAGATGGGGAACACGCCTCACTAATGTACACTGGAACTTTCAATGTGATACCCGGCAACTGGGCACTCAAATTCAGAAGATCCTTTTAATCCCATGCTCCTGGACTGCAGTGCCTGCTAACCCTGCAGAAATGGTGGCTGGAAGTCAAACAGTGCTGACGTTGTAACCTAGTGCTGACATCAGCTCGTGTGTTTGCAGCTCTGCATTAGCAACCTGCACCCCTAAAGGGTTAGGTCTCTCTAAACATGCAGCTGAACAAGGAGCTAAGAGAAATCTCATTTGACCTGCCTCTTCCTAAAGAGACATCCCATATATCAAGGCTGAATTAAATTCAGTTTGAAATTACTGATAGAAAAATTGATCTCTGTGGAAGAAAAAAACCCAACTAAGCCTTTCACTATAATGGTGCAATTTAAACACACTGTGTCTCACTCCTTTGAGACAAAAATGAAACTGAAACATTTTGACTCCTACAACACACTGAAGTATATTAAATCCCATCACCAGCAAGAGGTGAAGTTTTCCTCCCCTTCACAGCACTGCATAGACTTGGTGCAAACCCCCTCTTAGCATTCATAATCCCTGGAAAAATGTAATTTATGTTTGTGGAATACAACTGCAAAAGGGCAGGACAACTCATGGTTTGATACATGCCAGCAGGCACTGTCATTTTGCAAACAGCCTCTTCAACTACTGCAAAAGCCAAGGTCAGCTAACCCAGGTCCTGATGATGTCTGGAGGAGCTCCACTGCTTCCAAGTTTTTCAAAGGTAAATATTCCCATATGTAATACTGAGTTACAGTAGGTACATGTTTTTCTCTGCAGTTCAAAGCAGTATGCCAAGACTTGTTTCCCAGAAAAAAACAGCCTCAAAACAGAACTTATCAAAGCCACTGGAATTTCTCCACTAGCACCACCACTGCAGATCCCCATGCCTCTACATGGAAATGACACATTTTCATCCATAGGTGCTTGCAACTCAGTATTTAAATACAGAAGCACTAGTTGGGTGTTTATTCTAGAGGTACAAATGCTTTGTGTTTACTTTCAGAAAATCAGGCCATTTTAAATTGGTTTATCAAACTGAAAACTTTTGGCCCCAGCTGCTGTCATCCCACATTACTGACAGCTCCTGCAGCTCTTCTGCCAATGAAACTGAGAAGGGCTTCACGTGGAAAAACAGAGAGTCCCTGACTGAGCAACAACAGCTGATTTCTTGATACCTAAAACTTCTCAAGATGAGACTGAATGGGTTATCCCCCTGAAATTCAGCCTGGTTTTATATCAGCAAAAGGGATCCCAAGCCAGGTTTCAACTGTCCTGCAGATAGTTTAATGAGGTAAGTACACACCTGCTGGTGGCCAAGCCTTGATATAGCCAGTGCAATGGACAACAGCATACTGGGCTTCACCTTCTTTTACTGGGCCAAGGCCATTCCTAAATGAAAAGGAAACGCAAAAATGTCACGTTGACTGACATGCAGAATAGCTATATGTTTTTAAACTACTACTAATGATTTACTGACATTTGCAAGATAGAAACAACCAACTGCCAACCCAGAGTTCTGTACAATGTCAACTTCATAACAAAGCTATTCAAGCTTTACTTGTTTTCCACAATACTCCTTGGAGAAAGGAATTGAAGCTCATAACAGAGGTGGAGCCGGTTAAGATAAAGAAGTTGAGTGACTTCCACAAGGCTTGCAAAAAGGTCCCGTGATTCTGCCACAGTTAATTTTAGTGCAGAGTTTTCCTCTCCCAAGACCCAGTGCTGTTTTACACTGTGTACTAATGTAGGTATTTGTCCAGGTCGTGCTCCTTGATTGAGCATTAGCCCAGTGGAAAATAAGAGTGCTGCTGGAAACTGTTGTGGTAAATTAAGTATCAGTACCTGTATCTTTTTCTCATGGTGGTTATTCTGTTCAGGGGTAAATGATCCAGAGGAGCATTTCCACATCTAGAAGTAAATTCATATTTGAAAGGGTTCAACAAGGAATACAAATACTCAAGATGAAAAAGCATTTTACAACCTTTATTAGTATGGACCAGTAGACAATAACAGATATTTACTTCTGGCAGAGAGTTGTAGATTCGTGTCTTCTTAGAACTTGCTGCTTCCTCCACAGGCTGAGCTTTTTGAGGGTGCTACAAATACTTACTTTATCAAGAAAACTAGAAGAGGCTACAAAAAGGGTCCCTCCTGTCCCCCACGAATCTAAAGGCTATTTGAAATAGATATTCCAAAGATGACTAAGGAATAGATACACTTCAAAATACTATAAAACAAGGGTGAAAACTAGAGAAGAATGTAAGTCAGGCCCCCAAATATCCACACAAAATGATCTCAGTGTTCCAGTAGCTTCCCTGGCATTTTGACTGTCATACACCAGCTACAATGTTTGTAGATCTCAATCTAATGTTTGCAAGAACAGACTATTTGCACTGTCAAGTAACTTTATTTAACACTTGTCCATGTACATTTTGTGATATTTCTAACTATGCCCAACTGTATAATTTTAACAATCTGTTTGAAGCTAAGTAAATAGTTTGAAGGGTAAAATCAGTTCATTTTGAACAGAAAAAAGAACAATAACAATGAAAGAAGTGATCACAAGGAAAGTTCACAGTATTTGAGGCTCATTCTGCCCAAAAGTTTTTAATAATTATTATTTTTTCATTTTTTTTCATACTAGTCACTGCCAAGGGAAAGGAATGAACAATTAAAGTAAGATTTAGAATTGCAAAAACAATAGGGCTACTGGCACACATAAAACAACTCCCATATACTGGAGTTCACAGAATTAGGGTGCCTGAAAGTAATTGCAAACTGAAATGTTGTTTTGTAAGCTAGGGATAAATTGGATATCAGGCCTGGTTTTCTTTCCACAGAAAAAGTCTTCCTCACATGACCACTATGTGCAGCTTGGAGGAAGAAAAAGCAAAGTTCCAAGTGTGTCTCTGACAGGCTGTATTTCTTTTCCCCAGTGAAGAGGGGAAAAAGGAGCTACAGCTTTCAAGTCTAATTTTGCAGGTATGAAGCATACAAACCCCCTACAAAGGTGCCCAAGAGCCATACATCCAGCTTCCTCACATGACTGGAAGAATTCCACCACATAACCAAAGTATAGGGGTCTGTTTCAATGTGTCAAATATTTTACTTTGCATGTTTCATTCCATAACAAATGTTGCATCATCTCTTTTCAACACACATATTGGATATAGGCTGCAGATGCAATTATGTACTTTCTCCTGCTAACCACACAGATTGAAATTTATTGCAATAGCAACAGGCACTTTATCCCATTAGCACTACAACAGAAGTGCCCACAAGTCCCAGTTAGAAGCTCTGAGCAGGCAGATGTGTTTAAAGAAGCTCAAGCAATGCAGGAGAAGATGGGAAATTGCAAAATAAAACCCCTCTAACAATTACTCATTTATCGAGCATCAACCAGCTGACATTTGGTTAATTCATACCAGGCTTAGGTTAATTCCCACATAGCTGGCAAGTCTGTAACTGAATTCTTGTTTGTCTTCAAGATTCTTTTAACATTATTAGTTTGCTGAAAAAATACACAGAGTTGGGCTTTCATTATACTTGTGAAAGCTTTGTTCCCCAAGTATTGATTTGAATAATTTGACTAGAAGAGACAATGGCTTACATTCCAAGGGTGAAGCTGTCATGAAGTTCTCTGGGGAAAGCATCCTACACCCCACACTGATAAAATGACTGCCACACACAAATGGGGTGCTGCTTTGCCATTAATCATAAAAGACGACAGATTTCAGTTTTACTTCAGTTCCAAAAGCAAGCATTCTGGAAATACTTAATGGGAATGTGTCACTACAGCTTTGTTTTTTAAGCAAGGTCAAATTAGTGCAACAAACTGTCTGAAGTCTAATCTGAGAGGGGTCTGGAACCATCACAGGAATACAAGGTAAACGCATATACCTCATCCTGCAAATGAAGGAACGCCTTGATCCCATGCACATTCTCATTGAGGACTGCTGACCCTCTTTCTTCACTGTTCCAGTCTTCAAGTCGAGGATTCGTCCTAGAAAAGCCAAGGAGAGCAACTGTTGTTCAGTACATGAAATTAATTCCATTTACTACAAACTAAGATAACAGTAAGTTCATAAGCCAAATGCCATTAGCCCAGTTAGGGGAAAAAATGCCAACAAAAAAATCTGGATCCTGGTCTCACACTGGTTATGTGCTGGCTTAACTCATGATTTCAGCAAGGCTGACTCTGAGTCACAACAGTAATGGTTCTTTTCTTGGTTGGCCCAAGACCAACTTCCAAGGCAGGGTCAAGAATCTGGAGGCACAGAAGACAGTAACAGCAAACATAACTTTTTGACTTGATCTGCTTGCTCCACTCTTTACCAGAAGAGCAGACAAAACAACATGCATCATTTCCCTGACAGCTGTCCCTCCTTCCCTGGGCCCTCGTGTCTATCCAGAACACTCTCACCATAACACCACATCACACATTCAAGGCTGCTCAGGCAGGAACACATAAGAGCAAGCTTTTCTCCTTGGTGTTGAGATACAGGGATGTCACAGCAACACTTGTGCTGAGGCCCTTTCAGAATTGATCAACACCTGACATGTCAGCAGATTTTTAAAGATAATTTTCAGCCAGATCAGTGAGATAATCTGACTCGGCCACAGTGACACGAGTCTATGCAAGGTCCATGGCTGGACCCTGCTGATCAGCATAAGCTGACTACAAACCTCAGAATCTCACCTCCCAGACACAGCATTGAAAAGGGATGACAGCAACCAAGTCACCCCCAGAGAGAACAAGGCAGAGGGAGAACTAAGCTGACACTCCTGCAGGAAGCTCAGGGAGGTCTTTACTAAAAAACAAAGGCAGTAAGGCAGTAACAGATCCATTTTTCCATTCTCCTGAGACAAAACTGAAGGCAGTGATTACTACAGACAGGTTCAGGTTAGTACAAGGTATCACCTAGAATCCTACTGGTTATCACCAAACTACTAACAGAATTAATTATTGCATCTACAGCTTAATTGTTAACAGATTATTATAAAACCTTGTACATCAGTAACACAGACTAGCAATGAAATGCTGGCCCAGGTCCACAGTGCTTCAGGGCTGGACACAGCCACAAAAGTGACAATGGGCAAGAGCAACACCATAGAACAGCTGCTAGACAATGACATGACAGCCACCAGCACTGATGACACGTGGCCATGAGCAAACCTGGATGTTTAAGGTAGGTACCGCGTCTTTCAGTAACTGAAAGCACACCTGCCTAAGCCTTTACCATGATATAACTAGCCAAGTTTACAGCACTGTAAGGTACCATACTGACTGTGCTCAACTGAAGAATTTGTGTGCAGAGCAACTTGAAGTGACCCTCATCAGATTTCCTCAAAAGTCTCTGTCCAAAAATTAAGTTCTGAAATGATCCTACTGCCAAGCACCAATTTCAGAATTATTTTAACTGAAAATCACAGAATCACAGAATGCTAGGGGTTGGAAGGGACCTCAAAAGATCATCTAGTCCAACTCCCCTGCCAGGGCAGGATTCACCAGTGTAGGTTACACAGGAACTCGTCCACACAGGTTTTGAATGTCTGCAGAGAAGGAGACTCCACAACTCTCTGGGCAGCCTGTTCCAGTGCTTTGTCACCTTCACAGTGAAAAACATTTTCCTCATGTTTAAGTGGAACCTCCTGTGTTCCAGCTTGTACCCACTGCCACATGTCCTACTATTTTGGTCAAGGAACTAGGAAGTAGCAGTCTAGTCTTAAGGTATGGTAAAGACAACTACTTCTGGGGGAAAGCCATCTGTGATGACAGAAGGTCAGACTGTGTCATTTGGTGTATCTCCAAGGTATATTTCAGACGGTTAATAAGTTAGGAAGCTTGGGAGTAATTCCTGCAGATGACACAATTCAGAGCACTGGGCTATATATGATTACAGATGTGTGCTTCAGGTGTGAGCTGGGGAAAATCATACCACCAGATTTCCTGGCTCAGCTACACTAACCTATGATGTAGGATGGATCCGAGGTTCAAACACACTTCCCTTCCCTGCATCAGAGAGTCTGTCTCTATCTTACTTTCTAAACCCAAAGCCACAGTCCATTTCCCCAACCCCTCAAGTCATCACACAATCTAGAGGAATAAAACACCATTAGGCAGGAAGGAAACAAACTCACAAAGGCAAGACAATGAAGCAAATAAAGCCTGAATATATGTGCAGGACTCAATAGCTGTCCAGATGAAAATGCAAGCCAAATAAAACCATTAAAAGCATTTATTTCTTCTGACACAATAATTTGTCATACACACGAACAAAAGAAGAGTTTCTGTGCACTTTTATTTTTCCATTCCAACACAAATTCTTGGAGTGACACCAATAATCAAAAAGCAGTGACAGTAAACATAACTCAAACAGCTAATAGAAATGTCTGTTTTTATCATCCAAGAGCATCTGTAAAGCAAAGTGTACTTCACAATTACATGGTCACTAAGCCTAAAATTGCTGACACATGTTCCTTTGGCATGTCTGGAACCCCCAACAACAAAAGTAATCGTTTTTAAATTTAGCTTTTTGTTTGGCAATGTTTTAGAAATACATACCAGATAGCAAATAGTAGTCTAAATCTTGCCCTGACTTACAAAACCACTGCAGGGAGTCTGTGGAGATATGAGTCAGAGGAATGTTTGGTACACAGATATTACAACAAAGCTCTCCCAGCAGCTTGTTTCAATCGTCCATCGTGCATGTGTTAACCTTGTAGAGCTCTAACAATACAGTGCAGGTTTTGATAAAGAGCAAGCACTTTGTGTCTCATATATTATTAGAAGCTTGTGATTAAATGATATTCAAAAGAGGAAGAATGATAGTGGAACAGACTAAGGACAAAGCTTTCAATTTAGCTCAGGCAAGCTTGTCAGTGTAATCTCTGGGATAAGAGGGATCTCCTAAGACATGGCATATCAGGGCTCATAGCTCTGTTGGAGCTTTAAAGTTAATATTGGTGGTGCCAGGACAGTAGAACTTATCTGGGAGAGTCCACTGGGAAACAACCCACTGTGAGATCCATATGCAACTGATGTGGACATGCAGCACAAGCAGAAGGCAGCTTTGGAGAAAGGAATGGTGTAATACCCCAAAGTGCTTGCACCCCTGTCTGCCCGCAGCACAGCACACACACCACCAAAAGCTTTCTGTTTGTAGAGCTCTCCTGTTTAATGATGGCCATCTGGGTACAGCATCACCCCTTTTAATTTTCATGCTAACTCCTCAAAAAGTCATCAATTCTAGACATAGACTTAGAGTATTTAGCTTTGACCAGATAATCCTAAAGAAGTGTAGAGAGATGGCAAACAGCAAAGTCAGAACAAGGGGAAGCTGTACCACAGCATCTGCCTTGACCTACTATTGCTGCAACAACCTGCAACTGCAACAGTTGTTGTATCTACCAGTATCTACTGCCTGTTCTCAAGACAAAACTCACAGCCGTCTCTCCCCAGACTCCCTGCCACTCTTCACCAGACACTTGAGCAGGGAACAGACCCACATCCCTACGCTTCTGCCAGCATGGAACTGCAAAATCATCTTCTATCTCCTTTATAATATCATCTACACTGGTTGCAGCTGCTCATGTGATGGACCTTGGCAGGTCCCACATTGCAGACAAGCAAACTGGCATCAATTGCAACCCGGAGTCACACAGAGAGCTCAGCCCAAGGAGGTGGCTCTGTCACAGAACCATTAAACACATTTCTCTGCATTCCTGCATCTCCTGCACTGGTGCTGCCACCTTGGTGAGAAATGCTCATTTAGGTTTCTCCACAGGCAACACACACAATGTGCATGTGATGTAAAAGCTGGCAGTTATATTCTTATTAATAAATATTCTAGAAAGCTTCAGCAACTGCTGAACAGGGCATATGTGCAATTTCCTTTTTTTTTTTTTTAACTCTTCTTCTAGTTTTTTCAGTTTTAGCAACCCAGTGCCATCACCAGCTGGATCCCTTATGGGCTTCCCCATAAACTGGTAATTGCATGTAGTTCATTTTCATGTTAAACTCTTCCCCTTTGCAGCTCCAGACACAACCCTCAGCTACAGCAAGTGTGGGACATGTGTCTCTATCACAGCCCTACTGGGAGTGACACTGCTGCCTTATTACCACTGACAGCAGCTGCACAACTCACCAGAAACCAGAGTTTACTCTGCTGCAAAACAGAAAGCAAATAAATGAGCACAATGCTTATTAAAACCAGCACATAAATCTCTCTGGTTCGTCTGGGTATAATTGACAATTTGTTAAAATCTACCCACTACAGCCCCCATTCAGAAGGTGGCAGTGCTTGAATCTGGAGTAAACCAGTTGTCTTCTGAGCAGGAATTCACCACACAACCAAGGAACCTGATGTCAGCTGTCATTACAGGAAAGGGTTCTCAAGGGAACCACAGAGGTGAGGACAATGTGCATGAAATGAATTATTTGGGCAAAATTGGAGAAACCATATAAAGCTCTTCCCACTAAAGAGATTAGTTGGTAACCTATTCAAGTACTAAGGATACATGCCTGAAACATTCCCTTTGTGTTATGCTGCAGAGTGTTTTCAAAGATGCCCTAAAAACATCACCACCATCAAGGGGATAAATGTTCATATTGGCACCGATATGACCCTTGTGTGTGCAAATAGTGAACAGATTATTAATGAACCTTCCCCTTTTGGATCTGCAATAACTACTGTGAATGTTCCGATATCTTTTCTGAGCTTGCAATGTTTGAGATGAACCTAACCCAAGGACTGGCCTGGGCCTACTGAAGTTCATGGGGTTTCAAATCTGGAAGTTTGGCTCAAATCCATCTTTACACAATAGCACCAGCCTGTTAGAAAACTTGTTCCTCCATGTTTAAGCACTGCATGCTAAGGTTTATAGCCTGGTAATTAAACACAGTCTGTTCTTTGTTCCTTTTTTTAGTTTGTTGGGTTTTTGTTGCTATTTTTTTTTTCTTTTTCTTTTTGGTGGATTCAAAACTCCATAAGCTTCAACATCTAATTCTACCACAAATGCTCTCTCTGCTGGATTTCAAGTTCCTAAGAATCCTACAGTTTGCAATTAGAAAGAAGGGTTGTTGTGTGAGGAGGGCATTCTTCTACAAAAATTTCAGTGCAAGTTGAAATGGCTGGCTCCAAAAACAACGACACAAATATTCACATCCAGTTTGCAGCATGGAAATACCATCTTTTGCAACAAAAGACCTGTTTACAAAGATCTGAATAAATTTGTTTTGGTCTCATGCACACAAAAATACTGGTTTTAATGTTACAATTTTCCACTTCCCTCTAACTCATAAGTAGAGGGATTGCTGTCTTGCATAGAATCTTGGACCTGATATGGGAACAGTTTGAATTAAAATATGGAGTCTCACCTTAACCTCAGTACCTTCAGCAACCCAGCAAGCTTTGTGCTGTAGTTGATACTGCCTTGTTGTACAAAGCACCAGCTAGATATTTCATAATTATTCTCAGCCACCAGATTGTCTACATATTTCTTTTCAGGCAAAACAAAATAAAGGATACGTTTGGTTTGGACAAGATAACAAAAGATTACTGTGTGCTCATCAAAAATACTCCACAGGCTACTCAGGAAAGACAAACAGGACACAGGAATACTGCACCCAAAAACCCTTATGAAAACTAAAAACATCTTTATCTTGCCATTGAAACGGAAAAAGCAAGATATACCCTCTCAGTGTCCTGGTGTTTACTGTTGACACAAAGGTGATGTTCATAAAAGCACAGACGTCTCCATCACCAACATTACAGTTTCCACAGTCTGTCTGAAAGCCCAGGACCCTGCCCTGTAAATCACAAGGTATCTGCTGTAGGGTTGGTGAGACTGGGAGCAACTGCCATAGCACAGAAACAGGCTGCTTGGTCATACAAGTATCCTCCAGGAACAGGTCACCCCTTCAGTATCACACCACCAAAGACAGGGACTAGGAGAAGTCAACACACTGAACAATACAATCCTAATAAAACTGTACCCACAAAAAATGCATCTAGGCAAACACATGAGCAATAAGAACAGCCTGGACACTCAAAAAACAAGTAGCCTTAAGACTAACTTCAACTTACAAACTAAGGGCAGAACCACACAACTGCCACCAGTTACATCACGTACACAAAACTAACTCTGACTTTACAGCAAACCCCTCACTCATACCAGAGGTTACAGAGCAGCTCTCCCAGGCAGCACCCACTCACCTGTTGTCTATTTTAACACTACATCAGATTCACCAAGTATATGGTCTTTTAAGTTAATGGTCTGTTAAATCTACAGCAAAAAAGACACCAATTCTTGATAGTATTTAAAACAGACTGAGAGGCCACAAAGAATGCACAGTTCTAGAAACTAGGAGCCTGATGAGGTTGCTTTCACAAAACAAATCTGCTAACTCCTGATGCTTAACTCATTCACCAAAACTCCCTGCTCATTCACAAAATCATGATCCTATCAAACCTTTCAAGGAGCAGGTCAGTAAGACTTTGTGGGAGGCAGCACTGGGGGTGGGAACAAGGTCTCTCCCCAATTCATGCTTCCCACCCTTGCTTCCCAGCTGCCCTGACCATACAGAGGGGATGCCCCCACAGAAGGCTGCCCCCTACCAGCAAGCCAACATTTATACCCTTGTCCTCTGCTGCACAGCACCTTGTGCCCTGGCCCAACATCTCCAGAAGAACAAAGCCATGGGGATGGTGATACACCAGTATCACTTGACAACTGGAAAATCCACCAGTTTCACACAGCTTGGAACAAAATCAGGGACCACACAAGACTTCCCAGCTGCTATTACACTGCACAGAAATCAACCAAGAAGCTTGCAGGATGGCAGGGATAAAATGCAGTTGTCCTTGCTCCAAAGCTGTCAGTGCATTCCACCCAAATGTTAGGATCCTGCTTTAGCTCCCACAGGCTGGGCTTTCACTGCACTCATCTCCTTTATCCTGCTGCAGGAAGCAGCATCCTACCCTCACCCCACTACACAGACCAGTACAGTACAAAGCATCCCTAACACCATGGTAAACAAATGTATCAGTATACAAAATTAACAGCTGGCTGCAAGCATGTACTTGTTGTTGGCAGAATTTTAAAAGCAACTTTTTAAAAGCCACCTTTTAGAGAAGATCCACAATCTACAACCTTACTCCTGTTTCAAAGATAAGGACACAGAAGCTCAAAGGAACAATTTCTCTTGCCTGCAGTCAGCCAGCAAAGGAGGTGCAGCTATGATCAGGGTCCAAGGTCATGCAAGCAGTATGAGTTCTCAAGACAGTGTAGCTGTAGATGAAAATTCTCAATAACATAATCCACAGCAATTCTCAGAAAGTCAATAAAAATCTCATGACAACTAAATGCTTATTTTGGAACAATCAGCTTAAATGGGAAATAAACATGATTATGCTTCCAAAAGAAGACTACAGGCTGGGCAGCAGATTTATCTTTCTCTAAGTCCTGTAATAATCTATTGATACATAAATGTAGAATCTGAAATGAAGTAGTCCAAATAAGGGGAAGAAATTTCACTGGACTTGAATGCACCACTTCCCCAATGCTGCTTAGAACCAGGACATGCTCTCTATTGCTCATTTTTCCCTCTGCACTCATGAAAAAATTCCTGAACTACCTATCCTGTAATGATGGATAATATTCCACTTATAAATATAAACCATCAAAGCTCATTCTCCTCGTTGGCCTAGCTCCTCAGGGGGACTATTTGAACTTCTCTAAATATGTTAAGGTTTACATCATCTAATTGCAAAAGGCGTTGTATAAGCATTAAGAGTCAAGTTATGACATTCTTACAATAGAATGAAGAGTTGATCCAATCAAAAGCAAAGTTAAAAAAAATAAAAAGAAGTAATGCAATTGAAATGCAGCTATTTTTAAATATCTGTCTGTCCCTTACTTACCAACTGGAGACACTGACCCGCAAAGGGGGAATTGAAAAGCTTTCTCACCCCTTCTTGTTTTTCAATAAGAACCCCCTCATGTTACACAGCTGTTTGCTTAATACAACTTGTTCTTATAAAAGCTTATGAGGCAAAAAGGTCTCTGCTGTGCCTGCCTTCACGTTTGACTAACCAGTCTGCATCATGAAGTTCTCCACAGTGTTGGGCAAATATGCATCATTTTAATTAAATTAGAAAGGAAACTGTGGGCTTTGGAGCCTTGCTGTTGAGTTAATTTTAAGGGACTATCTGAAGTGATAGTGTTACAGGTCACATGGAAGTTTCTCCCTTGATGGACATCAAAATACTGGACAAAAAACTCCCAAGCAAATAATTCAAAGCATGTGTTGAAAGTTAACTTGTAACATTAAAAACAAAACAAAAAAATGAAGGACTAACTGTATTCTGAACTCTCAGTGATGGGTATTTTATGTATGGGAAATATTCAGCATGCTAAACAACACAACTTGTAGAAGGACATACAGATGTGTAAGTTCTCTTTAGACATAAATACAACATCTTCCTCCCTCTTTAGTTTCCTACCTGCAAAGTGGGACAATGAGCTTCTCTTTTTGCATCCATGCACTGCCCATTTAAACTTTAGCAGCAGCAGATTTATCTTGCTATAGATTCACTTAAGTCTCAACACAGCTACATTCTGATCTCTGCAGGTACTTTCAGGCTCACTCACTAAGCAAATAAATATCACCAAGATGATGGTTCCATGAGCTGGGCAGTTTGGGGCAGCACTTCTGTTGAAGTGATCAGATGTATTTGAAGGAAAGCCTGAGCTGGGGAAAATGAGCACACTAAGACCTGATAGTGACCCAAGATACAAGGAGTTCCTCAAAAGCCAGAGCAGGCTTTCTACAACTACAAAAAGAATAGAAAACCCTAGAAACAGTTACTCCAAAGCACCATCAACAGAGACTCCCATGTCAGTCCAGCTACCCAAAATAACTCCATAAAATGTAATGTATTCTTTTACCATTCACATCTGCATAATAAATCAATACCTAGAGGTTGCAATTAGCTTTTAAATGAACCTATTTGTTTCACTTGAATGCTCCACAGGAAGCTTTACTAAAAAGCACTTCTGCCAAAACAACTTCAGCTCCTGGCATTCTGTATTACTTGTACTTCATTGTCAAACTCAACTAACTGGGATATATGCTTTATTAGTAAATAGTAGTATCATCTGCTTCTGAAATTTGGCTGCAGCCTGTCCCACACGAGCCAGTGACATGCCATGAACAGTCCATTAGAGGAAATAAATGAGAGCTGTTAGATGATTTTGTGAGATGTTTTGCTGGGGACAGAATTAAATTTAAACACAAGAGGAGTGAGAGAGAAGGAGGAAAACAGAAGGCCCAAGGATGCTGTCTGGTTGTTTTTATAGGTTACTCCTTTAGTTCATTTAAAATAAGGTGTGTGGGGCAAGTCATCATCAGAGGTTTTCATTCTCTTTTTGAAGACTCAAGACACAAATGACATGCAAGAGTCTCCATACCATGAAAACAGAATAATGTCTCATGGTACAGGTTCAGACCTAAGGCACTACAACAAAACAGATCAAACCACATAAAATGGACAGTGGGCCCTGTTTTTCACTCTGGTTTTGTGCTGCTCTATGGGAGGCATTTCCCACCACACAGCTCTGTCCAGGACCCCAGCCAGGAGCAAGTGGGTGCCATGTTCCCAGCAAGCTGGTGGGAGGCCAGGGAAAGGACAAAGACCATGGAAGTCCTGCCTCTGCTGTCTCAGTCTTATAAAATAGGAGAGCTTCTGCTAAGGAGAGAGAGATGATAGCAGCATGGGATAGATAAGTCAGCCATTCCCCTTGGAAGCAAATAGACACTTAAGGTGGATTACTGCCACTGCAAGGCACCACTCCTCCTCCTGCTTCCCTAGTCTGTTGCTCAACTCATCATGTAATACTAAAATATTTCAGTGCATTGTATTAACTTCATTGAGACAACATTTAAATTAAGCTAAAGGAAAAGCTACTTCTCTATAGGGAAGATGCTAAGGCTAATACTGCACCCTGCCAGCACCTCTGGAGCTTCCATTGAAGCAGTGAAGTACCAGAGATTTACAGAGGGCTGCACACAGGCCCAGTGCCAAAAGGTTCTGAGACACACTCAGAATGCTTTAGTGGCAATGTGTTAACCAAAGGAGTTGGTTAAGCACTTGTGAAACTAGTAATTTTTTTAAAAGGGGGGTGAAAACACTAACTCCATATATTTCATCATGTTTTACAAAATAGAGCAGGTTGAATAAATATTGAACCTTCAAAAACTCACCACCCTTGAAACCCAGCAACTGAAAATGATCCAGTCAAACATCTGTGATAACAGACCTAAGTACAAGGCAGTTTCCAAGTGAGAAACTCACAGTGAAGTCTGAAGAGAAATAACAACCACAGAACCATTTGCATATACATGCCCTAACACCTGAAAACCCACCCTAAAAGCATTCCCTAATGCTAATCAGGTGTAATAAGTCTGACTCAGAGTACTAGGCTAAAGCTGCTCCCTTATTTTGATAAAAATATTTATTGAACTCTTTAAATCACCATTATAATTACCAAAATAATTTTAAAAAATACAACTTATTCTCACTAGTTTTCCTTGCAAAACTATCCAGCCAGAGTGTCTCAGCAGCAGGGAGCCCACGGGACCACCATGTGTAGGAGTTGCTTTATGAACTGTTTTATACATTGCTGGATTCTCCCAATATTTGGGATTTTTTCCCCCCCTAGAAACAGCCCTAGGGACCAAAGCAAAACAAAATTCCCTTTGAATATGTTAGAGACATTATATGTATCATACATTTAAAATAAGATCATCTGAAAGTACCTATTTTTTGAGAACAGACTGAGTTTTTCTTATTTCTATGGTACTGTCTAGTTTGTCCAAGAGCAGGAGTGGCCCTCTATGACCTTGAAGTTCTCTTTCTCACATAAACAACACAAAAAGCCAAATTCCACCTTCTACATTACTCTTGTAAGATCATGGGATCACAGTCCCTGGTCACACAGCCACAAATGAATGAAGGATTTGTTTCATTTACTTCAACTGAAAAACAGGACAATCCAGTTGCAAAGGAAACATGTAATTTAATGCACAGAATATTTAAAACTTCAGAGCCCACCACACTCTCAGACTGGGATGACCCTCACTCACTCACACTTTTTTAGGTTGTCCCAGAGTT
Source organism: Chaetura pelagica (assembly GCF_000747805.2). Classification (NCBI taxonomy): domain Eukaryota; kingdom Metazoa; phylum Chordata; class Aves; order Apodiformes; family Apodidae; genus Chaetura; species Chaetura pelagica. The sequence continues at coordinate 925,263 of NW_009954311.1, read as the reverse complement.
AGCAAACTGTGCTTGATCAAGCCAAACAGTGACAGAATGGAACCTGAAGACACAGAGGATTTGGTCATCACTTCTAAGCACACACTAGTGGGACAGCCAAGAGACAGATGTCACCCAGGCACAGCTCCCTTCTTTCCTGCTCCTGAGCACCTACTGCAGTAATTAATTTCCTAGCAATCAGAATGGAGATGAGGCAGAACATTCATTTCATCCATCCTAAATGTAAAAACTCCACCAGTTAAACAGACTGAAGTTGAAACCCCACAAATTCCTATTCTTGGCACTGCCCAAGTTCACAGGCCATCTCTGGATGGCACTGTGACCTTCTTGCTATGAGAACAGACAGTTCACAAAAACAGGAGTACATTTTTTCTCTGGAACAACGGCGTGGCAATGGGCTGGTGTGGATGGAAAGTCTTACATCTGAAACACCCTCTTCACTCTCCGCAATGCCGGTGGGACCACATAACTCTGCTGAAAAATAGGTATCACATGGTGATTTGGTAGTTGTCAGCAACGAGCCAAGTATCTCCCAAGATTTCACACTTAGAAGAGGAAAAGATGCCTTGCCAAAATTTCCTGCTTCTACAGTAAAACCAAACTCAAACCTGAAATACTCTGTTCACAATAATCACTCATGTATATTCCTTACATGGCACGATGTTTCAAGAATTTATATCCCAAAAAAGATGGGACAACCTCAGTGCTGGAGCTTCTATTTTCAAAAATCTCCCCCTCCTTCCATTGCAGGTGCAATAATCCTGGCACAGCTGCCTCCAGCCTCAACCCTTCTAAGTAGGGGGGGGTGTGGGTGGAAAAATCTCATCAAATATTAAGAGTCAAGTTTCAGACAGTCCTGTGGAGATGTACAAGATTTGAGGACACCTCATTTCACGTATATGGGAACTTTCTTTCCTCCCCATCCTGCCTGCCTGGCTCTATGTTATTTACTGGATGCCTGCTTGATTTCACCCTACAAGTTGCTACGTTTCATGGACACTCAATGAAAATAGCTGATAATGAACCACTGCTTTATCCTGGGATAAAAGGCACAAGGAGCTATTAACTCAATAAACAAAAAATTACAGAACTCATTCCCTACCTGCCCAGAGGCCAATGGTCTTACTAAGTCAGTCATCCCATGTTAAGATGTTAAGATCTGAAATACTGAGATCTGGTTTTAATTCTCTGTACTCTGACTTCCTAAGCTGCTGGGCTGGGCATGTCTCAGAGACAGCTGGTTCTTCAGGGTTCATGCACTTTAAGAGTTCACAGACAGAAGTAAAAAAAAAAAACCTACAGAAATCAAGTGCTGTCAGCTGAAACAGCTCCTTACACGCAGAACACCTTTCCAGTGCATACAGCTCTGATAAATGTGCTCTTCAGAACCAAAGGATAGAAAGCAAAGTCCCAAAGGAGCTTGCCTACAGCTCCTTGTTTTGTCAACTGTCTCAGACAGGACACACTTCTCTGAATAAAAATGGGGTTTTTTTGTTTGTTTGTTTGTTTGTTTTTTCCCAAGGAGAGTTAAGAGCTCTATACAAAATATCATCCGTCTTTGGCGAGTATCTTAGTTTCTACAAAAGACAAAGAGAAGCCAGAGGATCTGACAACATTATTTTGTATATAATTTTTGGCACTAATACCTAAAAATAGACTTTTTTACCCTTTTGTTTTTAATAAATAGGCTGATCCAATCTTCAACTGGGTGAGGAGAAGCTCGTTGGTTTGATAACATAGTACAGAAGTCATTAATTGTTTTGATAATATATTACTTTTTCATTAGACATAAATTTTACTGTTATTATGTCATTTAGGGCATAACAGATTATAGTCACCAGGGCTGAGTTTCTGGGCATGCCTCGAGTTAGTCTTCAAATTTCTTCAGAGAATTTTGCACATGAAGTCAAACAGGAGTCTGATCCAGCTCTTCCCCATATCAGTTGGAGACTGTCCTAAATTCATTCATTGAAGTCAGAGCTCAAAACAGCAGACACAAGTAGGAGCCACATTTGTATCCACTGGCTGGCTGTGTGTATGCAAAGAATTCCCTTTCTTCTAAGAAGGGTCATGCAGAAAACAGAATCAGAAAATTGACCTGGGAGAATAAGACAGCTCACAGCTCAGAAAAAAACCTGCACTGATTTTCAGAAAGAACATCTGTTCTAGACAGAAGTTATTCCTAACATGGTTATTTACCATTTGTTGAGCACTTCCCACCAGTTCAGTGCTGTGGAAAGCTTGACTTGGCTTCTTTACTGTCTCTGGCACTACCCTCTTCTGAGTTTAACACTATTTTTTTCATTTATACAGACAATTTGATTCTATCTTCAGGATCTGGATTTTGTGGCTGTGCCTACAAACTGAGCTTGGTAACAGAAAGCTTTGCAGTTGGACAGAAAACAGCATATGCTGAAGTCATCATTGCAAGACAACATATCATCTGAAGGTTCTGTCAGACAGGTTCCCCTACTCAAATCTCTGCTTATATAACATGGAGTAATGTTTCCATAATACTCAGGAACCACAGTGAATTGTCGCACAAGGGTCTTTTCTTCTAAAAAGTTACCTATCAGCTCAACTTTTGCTGTGGTCAATCACCAGTTCCATCTTAAAGTTCTAGTTCTTTGTACTTCCAAAATATGGCCATAAACTATCATGCCAAGATTAAACTTGGCATACAAGTTGTGTCCAGAAGTAACCTCCATCAATCTTTTTCAGCTAGAAATTACATTGACTTAGTCATTTTTATACCACTTGAAAATCAAAGCCGTAGAGGTTCTGGTTCTCATCATTTTCTTGCAGTCACAGGTCTGCAGTTTCAGCAGCCCTTAACCACTCAGCCAAAGCAGTTTCCAAGGACTCCTGATCCAGACTGGCCCGAGGAGGCTCTGTGCCATGGACAGGATTACCTATGCTGCTCCCTGCCTCACCAGAGCTACAGAGAGTGAGGCTGAGGGAAAATGTTGTAGTTGGATTACTATGTGCCATGCTTCTTGGAGCTCAGAGCTGAATATAATAAACTTGGGTGTTTCCCATTTGTTCCACTGGAAATGACAGTTGCAGAACATGCACCTCCACAGCCTTGACAAGCATATCTCAGACACATCAAGGAATCAGCTGCAGTATTTCCAGGCAATTATACAGAGATACCTATATTCTCTATTCTGCTCTCTCATGAACTGCTTATGGAGAATTAGATGGGTAGAAATAAACCTGGCAAACTGTTCTGGAACACTGTATTTTAATGGATGGACAGTCTACTGAAATACTTTCTCAGTCATTTTTTGGAGAGTAAATATAGAGGAGGTATTCTTCAAAAGTCGTTCTTTGCACTTAAATCCAAGCTCTGTTTGTTCTCTGTGCCATCAGAGATTTGCTGTCTGCAGCTGCTTAGAGGCTCTTGCTTGCATTAGGATTCCACCACACTGGTTGCCATTCAGCCCTTCAAAACTTGCAACCCTGAACCTGCATCTGAACCCAACACCAATCAAGTTTCATCAGTGCATCCTAAGGACAAAGAGATCTTTGCTAACGGATCCTACTGTGGGACCTGATCTCCATCTGTATTTGAATTTATTTGTTTTCCCCTCTGCAGATTTCCAAGAACAAGGGGGGGGAAATAAATCATTACTCTGAATATCTGCCTCATCCTCATTCATCACGTTCATGACGCATGTAACGACTTCTTGGGAGCACTGCTTGATATTATCATCAAATCTTAGTTGCTGCCTTTTCTAGATCATTTCCCATACATATTTCCCAGTTCAGCTTTCCTGCTGCTACAATGTTAGCAAATAACGTACAATAAACAAGCAGACAATTGTTCCATTTCCAGGGAATAAAATCTCCAAGGATATAAAATAGAACAGAAACTATCCATCCTTCCCCATATCCTGTGAGTTAAAAATAGAGCAAGCAATGAACTCCCCAAATGCACTACATGGTTTAGGCCATACTTGAACAGCCATTTCAACTTGGCACAGGCTTTTACTGCTCCTGAAGTCCTGTCTTCTCCTCACCCTTAACTATTCAGTCCCCACTTCTCCTCATTGTTAGAACAGGAGTTCAAGCAAACCTATGATAAGAGCCACCCCTACCAAAATAAAGGGTTTTTTGCTCAGCTGAGCTCTGGGCTGGGCCAGTCCCGTTGATGTGACTCACTGCACCACTCAAGTGCCAAAGGAGGAGGGGGTGAGATGAGGTGAGGATTGCATAAGCTGCTGTGGCTGCCAAAGAAATGCTCACACTACCACGGTCCCAGTCTTATTCCTGGGGGCAGAAACGTGAGAGGGAGCCTGCTTCCTTCACTAACTTGTTCTCTGTCACTCCCCTTTGGCAGTGGCAGCCTCCCAAGTCCTCAAGGTCTGGAACAGCTTCTCAGGATAAGCAGGATTGCTAAGAGGTGCTGGGAAAACCCCAGCAATGCAGCACTAACCATCAGTGCTAGTAACAGGACAAACCAACACAACCAAAGGACATTGCTCTGATCTGATGCAAGGCAAGTGAAGCTTCTCCCTTGTCAAGATGCTGTCATTGATTCCCCAGATCCAGGGCTGAAGGAGAAGGTTACAATGTTGAGGAAATGGACCCTGAGATGAGGAAGAGAGCAAAATTTAAAATAAAATCATGTAATACTTTCACTTGCCAGTCTCCTCTTTTCCCTAAGCAGCTCCTGTGCTCAACAGCCAGATCTTCTTCACTAGAAGATGAGGATTTTCCTGCTGTCTGCAGTGCTGGCTGGTTTGCAGTTTGCATCTCAAGCTCTGCATTGTCCTTTGTTCTGCATGAAATAGAACTCTGGAAAAGCCAAGACAGAGTTGGGGGCTGCCCAGATTCTTTGACATACACTGAAATAAAAGAAATGCATGTGCCTACTTGACTTATGTTAAAATGTCACTAAGGTACCCATTATTTCTGTATTTCTGATCACTGCAATATTGTTTTCTTTCTACCTGTTACAAAGCTGCTACTCTCAATATGGCTGGTGTTACAGGAAGGAAAATGTAACTGATTGAACTGGCTCAAGAATCACCTTGCTCCCAAAAAAGTATCTCAAAGGAATGAGAGTGAGGCTCACAGACTCCTGCACCATGCTGTCTGTAAAAGAACTGATGTAGGACTGACAGTCCTTACAAAAGACTGCTTCTCTCAATAGTATCTTACAAAGTCAAGGAAATGCAAATCTAGAGCTTTTTGTTTATATGCCTGCCCCTCAGACTGACAAAACTACTACTACTCTAAATGTACTTCAACAGTCAGAACTTTCAAGGCTACTCAAAAAAAGCAGGACTACGTTATGATGTCACTTGCTTTACACTAATTTTATTAAACAGCTAGAAAGATGCAGCAGACACCTTAAAAATCCATTCTCATGTGAGATCCTCATAGACGATGTACCCGTAACTCTGTCTATGCTCAATTCAGCAGCAGACTGATGATTGTGTTTATAGCTTGTGAGGTGTTCAGCTGGCCAAAACCAATGCACTGTACATGTAACCACAGTAACCCTGTAAAGGAAAACTCACACAATGTGCCCCATTTAGTTAGGACCAATTATGCACTGTTCTTACTGGCACTTGCTTGGAACAGTTGTACCTACATACTTTCCAGCCCCTATTCTACATCTACCCTGCCTCTGCACCTTAAGGAGTGTAGCTGCCCTGGCTCTAAACAGGCTGATGTTTTGCTCACACTGCTAAAATGTTCAGCAGTCCACGTAGAGCAGATTTACAAGCCTTCAGTATCACACTGACAACTCCAAATGACCCAGGCAGGGAAAAGATTTAGCTTCATAAATACTGCAGTTTGAACTTCTCTTCCCACTGGCTACAGACACATTCAGTGTAAAAGAAAGCACATAGTTAAAGCCGGAAAAAATACAGAATTGGGTTTTCAGAAGTGCTCTACGTTTGACTAGTCCTACTCTGGTTTGAGCAGGTTAAGCCCCAGAACTGAGCACTTTTGGAATTCAAATCAGGACTCCTGACTGAGGCTCTGGAGTAATTGCTTCTTGGAGGAGGACTGTACATACATTAAAATGTATTACATGCTACATATTTAAACAGAGGCTCTCCTCTTTTGCAGGTCTCATGGTATGAGACTCAGCTGTTTTGCTCTGCCCAGGTTCCCCTAACTGTTCACTTGGTTTTGATCCATCTGGATTTTCACCACAGATTTTTGCTTTGAGTTTCTAATTTGAATGCAGGAAAGCTCTGCCAAAACCACATCACATTCAAACCACAGGAAATCATGACTTTGGCACTGTTTTGACATGGAAGCTGTAAACAGTGCGCAGGTTCACTCAAAACTGGAACACTGTCCTTTGAGTTATGAAACACACCAAAATTTCCAGCAAACCAAGTCAAAATTTTGAATCACTGAAGCAAGAGAAATTATGTGACTTTTGAATGGATTGAGATTTTGTTTTAAGTATTATTAAGCCTTTTTCCTCTTTCCTTCAGCTATAAATGTTCTTTGTGGAAGAATAAAAAGAGAAGCTGGGTTTCCTCCTTTCCAAGTTTCAGTTAAAACAGGATTTAGTTAATCCTCATAGCTGTAAGACACATATACAGTGTTAAAGACAAGAGCAGCTTCCTACTGGCAGTCTTGAGCATGAACAACTGTAAATGCCAGAGTTATACTGAAGATAAGAATATGGTTTAGTTTTACGTGCAGAATGATAGGTATTCAACTTAGAACTAACTTACACCACTGCTACAGGAACAAGCCTCTTGTTAAAAATCCACAGAATTTTCAGCTGCCAAACACTGGATTTTTACCCCAGGATTCCCGTTAGCAAACCATGAGAAATTTTTACTGAAATGGAAAATTATGATTTTTGCCTTCAAAATACACACTGCCCTGAAGAAACACATAGTTGTAAACAAGTCACAAGTTCATTGAAGATGAAAGGAAAACAATCTAGATTTCCAGACCATGCCTGAGAACAATCCAGACTCCAAACCCACCCAAGGCAGAAGTTTGAATGCTAAGCTACATGAAGGTGGTTTGACTGAAGTCAAACAAAAAGGAAGAAAAACATAGTCAGACAAAACAATATTTATATTACTGCATTGGCTGCAAGAAAAAAGCAGTTTAATCTTGCTGATTTATTTTTTTTTAACAGATTTTTACACCAGGCATGTTGAATATCAGAAAAACTCCACAGGAATCCATAACACACGGAATCATGTATCAGACATATCTGACCTGTCATAGAGTTCTCAGATGTACACAGTTGCTCTCTCAGCTTTTCCACATCATCTGGATGAACCTGTTCATACAAAGTGCTGCCAAACCATTCAGACTGGGGCTGGTTCAGCACAGGAGTCACAGAGTCTGATACGTAGATCACTCTTCCCGTCTCTGCTGCAACTACAAACAGGAACCCATCTGCAGCCTCCAGGATAAGATGTTTCAGTTCCTTCCAAAGAAAGGATTTTATCAGAATGCCAGCAAGAAAAGGCAATTAAATCACACATCTGCCACTGCCAAAGAATATTGCTTTCTTGTGATCTTAGTAGCTGATCACAAGCAAGGCAGAAATTTTCACTGTAGTATTGATGTAACATCACAACCAACCTTGCAGCAAACCATCAACTGCTGATCTTAATAGCAAACAAAACCTTGTTTTCCTTTATTGCCTTTCATCTGGTGATCTCAAGGCACTTTAGGAAAATTAGAGTAACTAAAACTCACTGCATTACAAAATGATAGATATCTAACATTAAAAAAATAAAGTTATTTAAGAGTACAAACAAAGGAAATGAAGAGTTATAACTCATATGGCAAACTCATTCCTTAATTAAACGTCCTGAATATTTTCATTAGAAAGAAACCAACAAATATTTCTGGATTGTTGTTTTTTTCCTTTTTCCCCTCAGGATGAGCTCTGCTTGTAAATTAAACACTCATTGGATAAAAAGCAGAAAGTGTAATGGGAACAGGGACAGGAATCCCCAGCCTCCCCTTCCATTACGGGGCCTGAGCCACTACACAAGAAGACTGGATCTCTACTTGGTTTTCTTTTCCAGCCTGTGAATATTGAGACTCAGAGTCTCAAAGAGTATGGAACACCCCATTGCTGTTCGCATGTATGTCACATAAAAACTACCTTTGCTCAACAGAGCTTGAAAACCCCTCATGGGAAAAAAAGGACAACTACCACTCCAACTCCTGGGAACATCCTTTGCTTGGTGGCTCCAGTGACCACTAGAGCTTTTTAAGATACTGATCTAGAACTCAGACAGAAAGCTTTGGAAAATCTGAGTCCCATTCCAGGTTAGAAAGCTCAGCACAGTTAGTGTGCCAGTAGCCAGATACTAGCTGATAAGGTGAGGATCGTAGTCTGGTAAATTCTGCTAAGGAACTGGGTAACTCATCTCAAGAAACTCGTAACTGATCATCAGTTTTTATTTTATTGACATTTTATTTTAGAGCAAGCACATTAATTCTGAACCACTTAATAAACCACAGAATCACTAAACAGTTTGAGTTGGAAGAAACCTTAAATATCATCTAGTTCCAACCTCCCCTGCATGGCCAGGGACACCTCCCACTAGACCAGGTTGTTCAGAGCCCCATCCAGCCTGGCCTTGAACACTTCCAGGGATGGGACTTCCACAACTTCCCTGGGCAACCTGTGCCAGTGTCTCACCATCCTCACACTAAAGAATTTCTTCCTAATGTCTAACCTAAATCTCCCCTCTTCCAGCTTTAATCCATTACCCCTTGTCCTCTCACTACAAGCCCTTGTAAAAAGTAAAAATAGAAGTAAAAATAAAAATAGCTAGCTGCACTATGCGGAGGACAATGAGAGCTGTTTTGCATACACTGTTAACAAAGGTGAAGACTGTAATCCTGCTAGGTTCAAAGAAACCAAAAAGTTGCAGTGAGAAGTGACAAGGGTGCCCTGCCAATCACCAGCTGAATGGCTCAGTCCCTCCAGAAATGCACTTCAGGAAAGCCAGAATAGTCAGAGATGTGAACACTGAGAGGTCAGCAGAAGCTGCTGCTGCCTCTAGCCATAACTTACACATGTAAGTGCTTAAATTGTTCAGATGACAAAAATGGTCATCACACCCATCGGACTTCAAAAACAATGAAGGTCATAGGAATTTTCAGTGCACTCAGTTAAATGGTTTTTCTTTCAAGCACTGGGTGCATCTTCCTTCTTCCATCAAAAATACAACCAAGGAAGTACCTCAGCCAGTACAGATGGGATTAATTTCTGCCTAGTTCAGCTGCTAAGAATTTAGGCATTGAGACTAAACAATGTTTTGAACATTCCTCTAAACCTAGGAGGGAGAGGCAGGTCTTTCCAGAGAAATTTCTACCTGTTTTAGAGAATCTTTGTTAGGATGGAAAGAATCCAGTTCTGGAGGTGAAAATTCCTTTCAGATTATGAGAGCTGGCAAGCAGCTTGCTTTTCAAATGGACAGACCTCAATGATAAGAATGCCCATCTTGCTGTTTCAGAGAGGGGGATTTGTCATACAGTTCAGCTCAAGTCCCAACAGTCACATAAAATTGTCTCTATTCACATCCTGGACACGTAACTTGTACCAGTTACCATACAACAGCCCCTCCTCCTCTCAGCATCTTCTTATATCGCTTAAGACCCCTAACCAGAGAAAACAGGTATTTGCAAAAAATCTACCTGTTCTGTAAGAAATGAAGGCTTGTAAGCTCCATCAGTAGATTTGTTCCCAGTGCCCCGCATGGATTTCATGTGTGAAACCGCCATCCGAAGAATAGTCAGCTTGTCGGGCTTCCGAGCCAGGGCGCTACAAGTGGGCACCATGTCAGACAGCTCAGTGATGTACTGTGTCATCTTATTTCTCCTGCGTCTCTCAATCTCACTGTGATTCTCCCTGAACATTGAAAAGAAACACCAAATCAACAGAAAAGCACAGGTGATCAGTGTTAAGTATGGAGGTAACAAACTGTAACACTTTGCACTTCTTTCCTTGTCGCTGCAGGGCAATAAACTGCTTCACAAAGCTAAGTACTATTAGCCCTCAGTTTATAGACAGAAAATCCAGGCCACAGAGGATAAATATGATTTGTCCATAGCTGTTAAAAAAGAACCTGCATTTCTAGCTACTGGCTTCTGGCCTTCATCTCTTAAACAGTTTGATCTCCTTTGGTTTAAGGACCAAAAAAAGGAAGCATGAAGACGAGAGGAACTGACAATTGCCAACTCCAGCCAAAGTCCCAAATCATCAAAGGGATGGGTTTGCTTATAAAAGGGCTCTTTAAGCAGAAACCTCTTACTAACAGCTGGATGAGGTCAGTAGTAAGCATCAGTACCGACTTACAAAAAAGCCCAAAGACAAGACAGATCTCCAGTCCTGCAATGCTGTGTGGAACATCCCACATTCCTGTTGGGAGTTCCTGCATGCCTAAAAGCTGCAGGACTGGGACCATATATGGTGTAACAGCACATACAAAACCCCAGTAAATAAACAAAAGGAGTGCAAAAGACAGCAAGTAAACATCCGGTTTGTCAGACATCAGAATTTTTGTTTGAGAACAATCTAGCCCAGCAGGGAAATAACAATGACAGTATTTAATGCTACTCCACTTCGAGCCAAGCTCCAATGTTCTTATTCTTTATAGCAAACACATGACTGAGGTGGTGAATCAAATTCCAGAATTCTCAAAATGGACAATCACCAAAATCTTTCAGAACTTAAGATCTGGGTGTTCAGTTTTCCCATACTGCAAATTACCCTTACTTGATTACTATTATGGAATTACACGAATATGTATATCTGAGGTGGTTCAGATGGACCTTGAATACTACAGTGCCTAGTAGTTATTTTTCCCATACTGTACCTGTCAGGTGGCAGCTAAATACAAGTACACAACAGGTATATGATACTTCAGATGTCAAAGCAGCATCTTCCACTGATTTCAATGAACTGTGCATGGCAGTTTCTTGTGGGATCGCTGGCTGATCCAACAAGATGTGAAAGGTGATCACGAGGAGAGTCCCCCAGCACTGACTGGTACAATAACACAACATTAGAAACAACTGCTACAATTTTTGGGGCTGACTGTTATGAACAGTGATCATGAATGTAAAAGCTAGGCTTGGCATGCTTTTTGGCTACTCTGAATAATGGAGCTTTTTCTAAAAACACAGGGAAGAATGCACGTACAGGGGGTGTATGCAGGAGGCATTGTCTTCAGAAGTGCCACTTGTCAGGGCTAGTTGCAGACTTATTACTCCTACTGATGCCTATGCTTACCATCTGATAATCAGAAATTCCAGCTGTAGGTCCCTGCAATGACAGTCCATGGTCCTCCAGCAAATTGCAGCAGTCCCTTGGTTAAGGTCACTACCTACTTAACTATCTATTACCATAACAATGAGCCTCCCCATTCCAAATGGCTGATAAACAGCCTTTGTGTGGGTCTGCACAGAGGCAGGAGAGAACAGTGCCTGTGGGAGCTGGATCCTACACACATACACAAGCAGAACAGCCTGTCTGACACTGCACACATACATAAGAGCACTCATGTGTACATGTCAGCATTTACATGGAGACAAATATGGACAAGGGGAAGAAAAACATTCTTGCATCATGAAAGCTTCAGCATTTTCACAGAAATGGTGATCAAGAGAGAGACAAAGAACACACATATTCAATATCTATTTTATGTTTTTAGAAAACGTATTCCATTGTCTGCCAAGGAAGTACTTTAATACTCCTGAACATCAAAAACAATAATTCCAAAGGGTAAACAAAGAGACTGCAAAACTTCCCAAGAAGAAAGAGAAGGATATCTAACAGTCCATTTAATTTATGATAACAAAAGCTAAAATGTAATAGTATTTTAATCAACTGGCCATGAAAACATTCAATCAAACAAAAGTCTGAAAACTTTCCTGAAACTAGTACAAATTTAAGCTCTTGAAAAAAAAAGAGGGGCTGTGCTACTCCTCCAAAAGTGTTTGCCCTAGGAACCCTGACATTCATAAACATGTATAGAGAATGATGTCCTAATTCTGTAATTTGTAACTTCGTTTTTATACGGATATTTTGGAGGGAAGTTGTTTTGGGAGACTGTGGAAGCTGATCCAAGCTTATTTAGGTCTGGTGTCAGTATTTCTGATTTCAGGCATTTTTGGATGAGACAACTGCTCTGACTTTTGATCAGTCAGAATGGCACTATATAATATAAAAATGGGGGCAAAGCATATTTGATTTTCCTTTTTCCTACCTGGCCATCCTTCCTGTATCAGCAGTACTTTGATCATGGTCCCACCTAGAAACAAAATAACCAGCTCTCTAAACTAAGGTGCAGGTACTGAGACTTTTTGGACACGACCATCACCCTCTTTTCTCTCAGCAGAAGAGCTCTACAGAACACGCCTACCTTGCAAACTTTTCCTTATCACCAGAGATTTGATCAGCATCATACCTAGAAACCAAAGATAAAATGTTAATTCACCAAGGTTATGCATCACATGACAGTCAACACACAGCAGAAAGCAAAGAGGTTCACAACTGCCAACTACTACAAATAACAGCAAGAAAAATGAGGGTGTGAGAACAATTAAGCAAAGAAAATGTAGAGTCTGATGGAACTTCCAAGCCATGCTGATTCAAAAGCTTCATTTGTGTATTTTAAAAAGTTGGAGACACATTTCAGGGGATTTGTGCAAACACTTTGACATACACTCACTGCTTGGGAAACTTAGCGACCAGCACCATTACAGAAAACACCACTGAGCTTTCATCGACAGCAGCCCATGAGATATTCCTTGCTATGCTGGAAGTGAAAGAGCTGGATCTTTGCCAGATTGCAATCACAACTCACTCCATTCAGCAGAGGGCACTGATGGTCTACAGATAACACGGGAGGGCAGGGACACAGGCTTAAGTGCAACGCATCAGGTACTGAGCCTTCAGAAAAAAGCTCTGGTAGGTGCAGAGACTGAACTGTCTGCTGGGAGACTGGCAGAGTCAGGCAAGGAGAGGAAACTGCTGGGTAAATAAGGGGAATTAAAACGGGCTTCAATCCCTAGAACTAAACAGGTATCTCATTCCTACTCAAGAGAAGTTAGTCGCTACGTGCAGCAACTGTATGGAGGAAATCCTGATCCATGGGACTTCTGCCTCATGGGATTAAAGTTTCACTGTTTTTGAATATTGTCCCAGAGACAGGCAGCAATGTGACATTTCACTAAAAAAAAAAATTATATGATGCTCTTCCTTTCCCTTTCCTAAAAACATACTAATCCTTTGAAACTAGATTTTGCTAGAATAGCTACCAAAAGGCACGTTTTGAAAAAGATCTTAACTGTTGGAGAAGCCAAACTGCTTGCTCCAAAACAGAAATGTAGCTTTTCAACAATACCCAAAACTAATGCTTTTTCTAGATTTGAATATTATTACTGTTCAAGGATAGTCAGGTGATATTTTATATTAGAAGGAGCTTTTTCAAATTGATGCAATTTATTACAACAGAGCTTATGAAACTTGGAGGTGTTAGCTAGCAAGGTATTGCAGTCTATTTAAGCATCCTTTTTCTGCCAAAAAACTAATAATTAAATTGTTCTTTATTTCTTCTCAAACTAATTAAAACTGATTTTAAGTATGCCAACAATGCAAGTCCCTCTAGGAGGCTTCATATTTTCCTTCCCCAGTAAAACTCATTCAAGTTCTGAAGAGAAAGCTTAAGTGAGACTTGAGCTGTGTTTCTTTCTACATTGCTTTAAACACCAGCACCCTCTGAACATTCAAGTGAAAATGCCACTTTCTTCCACTTGACCCTGCCCGGAGAACAGACTGAACCCAGAAAAATTTTAAACAACAAGACAGATTGAATGAGGAATGGCAACATGCTGTTGTGTGAGCAGTACATGCATACACCTCCATGTGATGGTGAGGTGCCATGCAGAGATACCTGAGCTGGCTTGGAAGCCCCTGAGAAGCAAGGTGTGTTACCTCATGGAGTACCATACTAACACCACCATCCCCTGTGCTCCTGCTACTTTGGGACTTGTCTATACACTCTTCTCTGGTTGGACAGGCTGAAGATGTTATTGCCTTCAGCTTCTCTTTTCCCCCTTCCAGCCTCCCAGCTGACCCCTCTGCATGCTTACTTCTTTAGGCACTTCAGTCAAAGCCAGCTGGGTTAGCTTAAACTTTTGAACTAACCAAATAATCTTGACCAAGACAAGCTAGGAATCAGTCACATGGGCAATTTGGAGAAGGGAAAAGCCCTAAAAGGAGGACACAACTAGAAGAAGACATCTGAATATGGCTCTTGGCATCTCTGTGCTGTTTTCCTGTACTCTCTAAAAGCAGAACAATCTGGGGGTTTTACAGCATTAAGGATTTAAGTATCAAATTTTGATCTGACATCTAAAATTAACTGATCCTAAGCACAGAACAGGATACTCCTCCAATAAAAATAATAGAACTATTTGCTCTCCCCACAATCAAACTTTGGAAGGCTGAAGCCAGGATGAAGACAGACCAACGTGTACCACTGTGCCTCGAATCCCTGACACTTTAGCAGGCACAGGTTGGGTCATATGGATCACAAATTTTGCTCCCTTAACATGTTATCTTTCAGCAAACATTCAGAACGGCTAATAAACCCTGCCTGGAATATCCTGTCTGTAAATGACACCAGCTAATCAGGGGTGCTGCTGGTCTTGTCCAGTAGGTTATGATATGGTGTTACAACACATCTTCAGCACCCTTATTTTGCAGGCTGACTGGGAAGATCTTGTTAAAACCCTATGTTTGGCTGCTGCTACACAGCTACAGCTGCAATTTGGGCATTCAGCAGTTTTTGGTAGGCCTCGAAGTATTCACCCTGCACTGCAGCTGCTTGGTTTCTAACGAAAAAAATGCAAACAGTGTGACCAGAAAAAAAAGGAAAAGTGAAAAATGGTAATGATGCTTTAATGTTTGCTTTTACTTCTAGCCTAGAATATTCCATGTTAATTAACATTTATTTTGGCAATTTTTACTATTCAGTTACACCTAATAGTACATGATAAGCTCTAATCTTTAAAAAACAATCCACACCTCAATGATCTGTCATATTATTTTAACAAGCAGTTAACATCTGAAACAAATTCAAAATATATTTATTTTCAGTGGCAGAAAGACAACTTCAGCAATGTCAAGTAACCAAAGTTCATCTACAGCAGTTGAAATAATAAGCTAAAAATCACAATTTTTCTCATTTGACATAACTGCAGATTGAAATGATGACACACACCCTTGCCAGCTTTGTAAGCCAATAACTACATTAGGCAGACTTCTGCCAGGATGTCTAATTTGCAGAGGAAGCTGATAAAAACACTAACTAGAATTTAGGTCAAGCTGTTGGCAAGATCTTCAGTCATATTCATATTGACTTTAAAACATCAGTAGTGAGACAGCTGTCTTTCTCCACAGAAAGAAGTCAGTGATTTGACCAAGTCTTTGTAAATGCTCACCTTGAAAATTTGCTGGGTCCCTCTCCATCTTCATCATCAAAGTCCATTCTGTAAAAGCAAGATTCCTGAATCAGTAATCATGATGTTGGCAACGGTGACATGAACAGTCATGCCAGAGGTTCTCAACCTTGTTTGATTTATATTTTGACTAGAGGTGTTTACAACTGTAGATTCCAGTCTTGCTCATAATCTACAGACCCCCTAAAAGTAGCTCATCAGCTGCCAGGAATAAAAAGAATACAAGGTTTAAAAAAAATAAAGTAATAAAATAAAATTAAACACTGTCCTTCTCCACAGAAATCAGCACTGTTAAAATTAACAAATAAAAGGAAATATTAAACAAATACAGTTGCTGTGAGATAGTCAGAAGTAATTATCTCGTAGGCCTGATAGAAGTTTACAGAAATCAGTGGGGACTCTATGTTGGATGACTGAAATTAAGGCTAAAGCAAATAAAGTTCTGAAGCTGTACACATACTAAACACCAGGCCACTGTTTTTGCCCCAGTCTAAAAAAAGCACATTAGAAATCAAGCAGAATAAATTCCCAGTTTCCCTGCTAAGAGGATTATCTATCTCACCGCTACCGGTTGTAACCGCGGGACATTCTTCAGACCTGCCCCATATTACCAATCATTTCACACAAATTACCAGCCAGTCTGTGGATGGCAACTGCTTTGTGGTATTCCTGTGGTCATTGCTAAAATGACCTACAGGTCTGTTGTGCACCTAACTTACCTGGTGTCTGACACAGACCTACTTCTTAAGTTGACAGAAGAGACGAGCTCTTCCTTGGGCCAAATCCCAGCCCTTCAGTTTGGCTCCTCCTGGGAGCCACAAAAAGCAGGAACCTCCTTCTTCACTTCTTACACAGAGAAACAAGGAAGATTAACTTCCTGAATTAGCCACCTAGAGGTGGACAAATATATAACCCAATTATAAGAGGGTGACTGCCACTAAAGCAGATTAGGAACCGAACTGATATACAATTACTGTATTAGCGTAATAATTTTAATAAAAAATACAGGATTATGATGAACAGACCCTGAGCAATCACCTAAATGTAATTTGTGCAGACAGAAATCATGTTTTGTTTTGCAAAAAGTTTTGTTGTGTTCTCTTTAACCCTCTAACCTTCCTAACAGTTCAGTGTAATAAAACTTCACACAATTGCAGATTTCATGTCTCTAACGCTCTTTCTATCAGTAACAGACAAAAGCCATATTAAAGGCAAAACACCTGCAAAGCGACAATAATATTTATCTCAGTATTAAAAGGAATCCCTACCAATTAAAAACTAATATTTGTATTTTCAGAGTGTGGGAACCACGATACAAAGTCCATCTGAAGTACTCTGAAGTACATCAGCATAGACAAGTGTGAGAGCCAGTCAGGTAATACTACCTGGCTTCTTAACTGACAACCAAGACAGGCTGGTCAATAACAGACACGTTTGAGTCACAGCCACAACCAAGACAAGGGCAGTGAATAAGCACAGGAATTAGGAACAGTATTAGAAAAGTCACGATAATATTTTCCAGATTATTCATAGTGATTATTCATTTCCAGAGGAAGCAGAGAGAAAATCATTTTCCTCCAAGAGTCTTAAGAAAAGATGTATATTTAATTTGGTGAAGTTTGATGCAATTGCCATTTCCACTATAAATTACATTTCTGCTCACCTAATTATCCCCAAACCTGGTTTTGAAGCCAGCAGCCCCTCAGCTGCCTGGCTTGTCCTTCTCTGGTTTCACTGGCAACTGAAACACAACTGAAAGAACCCTCCAGTTTCAAACCTGGGGTATAAGGGCTGCAGAAAATATATTAACCTATGGAGAAAAGTCTTTTCGGGGAGGCTTTAGTAAGACATTTTTTTCATTTGGGTGCAATACCAGACTGTAGTAAACTAAATCTTTAAATAATGTCTTTGCTTTGTTAAGCTAAAAATACTGACTTTATTCCAAATACTACATAATAAAAAATAAGAAATTGAACATAAAGTTCATTTTTATGTCAAAACTTGAAAAAAATGCAACAGTAAATGTCTTTCTCTCCCATCTTTGTTAATAAACACATTTCCTAATTTCACATGTCACTGTGCAGAATGAAAAAAACTCTTTCAAAACCTGAAAAAGAAAATCTCAAGTATAAAGTCATTGATCCCACTGTCCTCCGTGAAGCACTGCATCTGCTTTACAGCCAGGCAGACTGAAAGACAGGGTAACCAGCTGTAACCTTTAGCAGAATGCATAAAAATAATATTCCAACAAACTCCTCAGGTAAGATCTCTGTTCTGATAGAAGAGAGACACACCAGCAAAACAGTATAAGCAGCCTCCAAAAAGAATAATTACATTATTTCAGAAGTTTCAGAAAGAGAATCTTTATCTTCATTAAAAATTCCCCTTAAAAAGAGACTTTGAAAAAGAGCTGCACTCTGCTCTTTTGTTTTGAAGAGACAGCATAAATCTTGTTTTCCTCTCTCATACTATTCATGTCAATCGAGAAAAGGCCTGATATATGAGGCACTTACTACAATATATTTTCCTCCAAAGATGTGTGTGTACCATGAATACTGTGATGAAACTATTTTTAAAAAATATATTTATTTTAAATTAGAAATGTTTTCATACAATATAAAGCCTATGACAAGGTGGTCCTGCACAAGTTAAAATCCTGAGATGGGAGAGGATTTGAACACTGCAAGAAGACGATTGTGTAAAAATCCCAAGAAATGTCAAAAGATGGCTTGCCATGATTCCACAGGATGGGAAGGGGGCAGGCAGGAAT
>NW_009954311.1:904170-906827 GCF_000747805.2 Chaetura pelagica | reverse complement strand
TGCTCAGGAGCAGATGCAGCAGCGAGGCAGATGGGGATCTGCTCTACAGCCCTTTGTTCAGAGCAGCACAGAGGGCTGCACCCAGGCAGGAAAGCTGGGAGACTGTGGTCTCTTCCTCCCCACATCTTACAGTTCTGTCTTGGAGAAAAGACAAGACCATAGAGGCCCAAGAACAAAACAAAACCAATGCACCTGTAAACCAACCAACCAAACACCCCACCAACTCTCCCTCTCCAGGTATACATAACCTAGGAAGGTAAAAAAGCCCATATCCTCTAATACAGCAAAGCCTAAAGAAAAACCACACTAAATAAAGAATTGACATGACATTAATGGAAGGCAGTCACTGACACTGCAATGTGTTACCTTTTGCACTACTAGCCTGTCACTTTTTTTTTCTATAGACTACTTAGTATAATTTATGGAAAGGAAAAATATTTTTCCAAGCTGTCAATGAAGCTGAATGCCTGCACCACAGAAACACCTTCTGGATAGCAAATGAGTTTAACCTGATCTACATTCAAGTCCATGTAGCAATTATTCTGCCAACTTGGCTCAGCAATTACAAGAAAAGAAACAATTTTCAGAGATAACCGAAGCTGGAAAAGATGACTCTGTTCACTAGCTCCATTCCTTTATGTTTGACACAAAGCAGTCGTTTCTAAAATGCTCAAGGATTTAGGTATACAAAGTTCTATCACCAGGACACTAATGAAAGGACCAAGTGTTAGCTGCTACTTTATTCAAAGAGGTGCTAGGAGGAATTAGACACAGCAGGCATTCTTTCCCTCAAGGTTTGAATACACACACACACTGGGAAAAAATACAAAAATGCACCCTCAGCTCAGGCTTGGAGAATGACTGTTAGTTTCAAGCTATGGTGCACAGATAAAATACCACCATCTGACAGTAACAGCTTACTAACTAAATCTGCATATTAAATACATTTTTAAAAATACAATTTTATATTCCTCCCACCACTCCTCCCTTCCACTTTCTTGCAAACAGATGATGATACTTCAAATGCAATGCTTAAAATGTATTTTTCAATTAATACCAAGTCAGTATTTAATATAATCAGAAGATTTCACAGTCAGCAGCATCAAACCTCGGTAACAGTAAATTGCAAACTGGTATTCGTTGTTGACATGGTTTATAATCAATTATCCCACAACTCAAAACTGAAAAAGGTTATATATGTTATGTAGCAATAAAAAAAGATGTTAATGCTTGGTTTTTGTCATTTGAGGGCAAGTTTGAAGAGGTTTTTCATTGAACAGTTTCAAAATAAAAAAGTGATACCCATCAAAGCCTTCAGGAGTTTCTTAGACCAGTTTTATATCATTAGCTCAGCATAGGGAAGCACAGTCTGTGGGGAAAAATCTCCAAAAAGTCCTGTTCAAAGGAAAAACCTCAAAACAACCATCCTTAGCATTCATGTCACACCAGCTTAACTCCACGTCCAAGATCCACCTTCCCCCTTCTTAATTCATTCCATGAATAAAACACCACCACTGCTGCTTGAGCAGACACCTAAAGTGGGCAACACATCTTGGTGAACAATCCTAGAGCAGCTCTCACAAGGAATAATGTCTTCTCCCTAGCTGTCAGTGAAGATTTTACTCACACTACTGACCCTATTAAGCTCTACCATTGGCATATTTAGAGCTAAATATAAGATTAATCAAACTCTATTGCAAGCACTCTCAGACCAGAGATGTATCTGAGAAAGGATCACCTAGATACTGTTGTAATCAACCTCTGATAAAAACAAGCATTTATTGTAAATACTAGTTTCCTACCCTTCTGTAGCTCTTGCTACACTTCTTTTTCTAACACAGAGGATTATTATGAATAATCAGATGTGAAGAAACTACCCCTACACATCAACCTCCACAGTTGGATAAAATATTTTTTCTTCTTTAGCAGACCCCATGAGCTATTTTATTCTTAGCCCACAAGCTAGTGCAAGGGCTGAACTTGATTCAGGCCCTTTCTCCCAGAACTGAAGAAACTACACTGCATTTCAAGCAAGATCCAGAATATTGTAGACCATAATCTCTGACGAGTGGCTGCCTGTGCTATTTCTGTATCTGGGACTACAAAAAAACCCCACATTTTTAAAGGAAGGCCTCTATTTGAGAGATTCCAAGTAGAAACTTCAGATGAAGTTGGATAAATCTGCTTGTGCAAGTAAGAACACATCCTGCTACCTTTATTCACATGATAAATCCTTTTGAGATTAAACAGATTTAGGCAACACACATTCATTACAAGTACAACAGTCATGGGATCCAAACTGTTTCAGGATGCTTTGCCAAACCTGAAAGTCTTTTGAAGAGGGCAAAACAACAAATACACTTATCAACAAGTTTGATCTCGCAGGAGGCGAGATAGATACATTGAAGAGAAAAACAAAACACCAGTGACTAATGCCATCATGTAGTTTACACACATCAACATACAGGTAAGTTTTCAGTTTCTCAGTACCAGTTGCCTCCAGTTCCAGACCTGAAAACAAAGCAACACCTTACCCAGAGCGGCGCTTCCCTCCTCTGGAAGGCATGGATCCCGCCATCCGCACTTGGCCACTCGCCATTGGTGCCACCGGCAAGGCCACCGAGCCAGGGATATCTGATGCCATTTCTGTAATGCAC
>NW_009954311.1:898335-904061 GCF_000747805.2 Chaetura pelagica | reverse complement strand
TGTGTCCTTTAATCCATTACCTTCAAGGAGAAACCTGTTGTGACAACGTTAGAGAAAGGTCCTTTCAAAACTAAACAGTGAAAGCCTTTCCTTTATTTTTAAAGACCAGTAGATTCACAGCTCCCACAAAAGAAGCCCAGTTCAGTCAATAGCCATTATGAATGCCTCAGGAGACAGAGGGGACAGCAGGTAGGTACATCTGTATTTCCATTTATCTAATGGTTCTAATTTTATTTACTCAGAGGAGCTGTCAGATGAAGCCCATCAACTTTTACAATAGTTTACCTGCCCTGTAGAGAAACGCAGAGCTGGATCACCATGGCAAATGAAGCTGTAGATCATGGCACCGGGCACCAAGAAAAATAAAACTTAAAAAAACTTCTCAGTTTGCCAGCAAGGTCAAAAGTTTAGAGCTAGGATGAATTACCAGGTGACAATGATTTTTATTATTTATATTCTGGTGACACTCAGAGGACCAGACTGAACTTAGAGCTCCAAGGCTTCCTGTATGTCTGAACGGTGCCTTGCAGAGCAGAACCGAGCCCAAATATCCACACTGATACTCCTCTCTCTGCCAGTGCTCTGGGTATACCCAGAAGTCAACAAGATCATCAAACCTCAAATCATTGTTCTGAGGAACAGCAAGAGCCCACCTTATGCAATCGTTTTCAAACTGCTAATGGCACGTATTTTTTACAACCTACTAACAACAGTTCATTACACTTCAAAAATAAAAGTGCAATATAATGTATTTATACCTGTTTCTTGTGTCCTAGAAATTAAGGACATTTTGCCCCTGTGCAACTCTTGTAAACTATATAAGCAAATAAAACTTTTTAAATGCAGATATACTTTACTCAGTCTGGAGGTAAAATCTACAGTCACAACATGTAATTATCTTGAAAGGAAATGCATCCTCCTTCCACCTTTTCTTTTTTTTTAGAAGCTGGCTGTGTACCTGGAGCTACAGATAACTATATTTACTAATGGAAAGCAAATCTGTTTTAAAATCTTGCTATTTTTTCCCAACAGTTAAGTACTAAAGAACCTCAATTATAGGAACAGGAATCCATGTTCTTTCATTATGTCTGGTGAGCACGTCGTCCCTTCCATGCTTTATATAAATCCAACATGCAACATTATGCTTTTCAAATAACCACATTTTATCTGTTCACTGATTTAATTGATTTCTTCTACTACATTTACTTTCATTAACTCCTTTTCAACTAAATAGCAATAGAGCAAAGTACTCAACCAATGTTTTTCAAGAGTGTGCAAGGAAAAACAGTGAGACCTCTGCCTTTCCACACCATGGAAAGTCCTACTGTGTCTAAAGCTGCTGCTATATGGAAAGACTACATGGATATATATTAGCATATTTCCATATAAATAAAAGCATAAGCATCCAAACAATCAATAAATCACTGTTTCCAGAATAAGCACCCTTACTTGTCTAATGCAAATAATTCACTTGGAACATTCAAACTCATACTTGATGGATAGAACCAAAGTTCATTTTTAAATGTTTCACTCGTTTATTAAAGCAGATAGTAAAAACCATAATAAAGCTACCTGCAAAGTGTCCCTGTCACTCAGAAACATTTTAGTATAGATAATCAAGGAGATCAGACTTTTTTACAGCAGTAATTGTAAAATTTCAGATCAACTCTGAGCAGTATTTTAAGAGAGAAAACAATACTGTAATTGTAATTGTGGTAAGAAATTCTTGTAACCACATTTTCCTCAATAATACTAGGATGAAAAACCAGACCATGGGTTGGATTAATCTACATTTAGAAGTCTAAATGCCAAAGCTAATTATTTAAGGTAACTTTATTGATCACTTAAAGGCAAGCAAAGCACCACCCTTGCACTGCTATGCTCCCATGCTCAGAGGTGCATCCAAAATTGGCTGAGCAAACCTCTTTCTGTAGCTCCCTTGCTCTCACACCAACACCTCAGGGAGACCTAACACAGGTAGTTCTGATAGCTGAAAAGTTACTGCAGAGCTATCTTCAATCTCTAGAACTGCACATCAGAACCAGCACAATGAAAAAAGTAACTTCTTACACAAAATAACCTTTAACTATGTCTTCACAGTCCTGAGAGAGCAAAACCAAGCTCATTGAGCTGACCACTCCAGAACGATGTCTTCAAAAATTTCCAAGATACAAGCACAAGAGGAAGAAATAAATAAATCTGGGGATCCACACACGTAAATCCACATGAAAGCTCAACTAAAAACTTCAGACACTGCAAATCAGAAGACTTTCTATTATGCAAGAATACTGTGCAGAAATGAAAACACTCGACTGTGGCTGTAAAAACTCTACTCATGAATAGAGCAACTCCCTGCTGCAGGAGCTTCTGGAGAGATGGTGGAATGTACCTGAACTACTTCCCAAATTACTTCCATCCTCATCCACAAGCATCTAAAAGGATCACATCTTCGATGGTGTTTTTATATTTATTTAAAAAATGGCTGGTCAGAAAAGTAGAAACATGGCATCTCAAAAAAATGAGAGCAAATCTGGAAAGGCTGAGCCAGTAGAAAAATCTGATGGAACAGTCAGGTCCTTTCCTGCCTAAGCACCTGAGAAGTTGTGTCTGTGCATGCTCTGGGAAGAAAACAAGAGACAGAGGAAAAAAGGCATCCATAGACTGGAATCTCAGATAAAAATATTGTGGTAGAGAGATACTCCAGGGAGTCCATCTATTACCTTTTGAAAACAAAAAAACCCCACAAAACTCAAACAAACAAACAAACAAAGGAGCATGCATCAAACACAGACCTGGAAATATCAGAAGGGTAACCTGCAATTATGTGAAGTTACATCAACATAAATTTAGGGTAGCCCCTTGAGAGTAAACAAAGCTGTTCTGCTGTACCATCATCTAGTAAGAAAACCCAGCACTGCAGAAGCAGGTGTCAAGTTGGTTTTATGTTTGTTTTTTTTAAAAAGCCATGCTGGGTCAACAATAATAAAGATCACATTTCCAGTCGCATCTACACCCACACCCAGACAGATGTTAACACTGATGTTCATAGAAGTGTTTCAGCAGCAATGAACATTAGGAAACAAGCTGTTCTCTTTCTGAGATCTGACCTTCTGAGATTGGACTTTCCTTCTGCCAACAGAAATAAAACCAGTGTTGCTTACTTTACTTAAATTAAAACAGGAGCAAAAGGGTATAATGTTCAGCAAGTACAACAAGGTCAGGCTGAAAGTTCATTAAAATAATCTATAATGATCAAGGCAATGTTCTGAAAAAAAATATTTAAAATTAGTTCCTTAGTGTCAAATGGAAATCACTTCTCTGCTGAAAAACTACCTGCAGTATTTAACATCAATGTTAGAAAGTTACCTAGAGATCTGCCAAAGAACACAGAAACACTACTAAAATAAAACCCAGCACAATGCTCACAATCTTTCTTGGATATTCTTCCTGTTAGATGGCACTTAACAGCTCTTGTCTTACCACTATCATCCTGCCACTAACACTCCTGTGGACCTCTGAGGAGCTACACTAATCCAGGGACAATGTCAGCGCTCCATGTAAAAGCAGCAGAATTAGTCCTTCCATTTCTGGCCAGAATGAATTTCATGCTGAACACTCCAAGCTTGGATATTCCACTTACCTCCAGAGCCACATACAAGTCACTCCCCAAATACTCAGGGAAATAAAAGACAATCTGCAAATCTAAATTACAAATAAAGAGATAAAATACAGGGATTCATGTGCAATAAATTCCATGTTCATCTCAAACTCTGCTATAGACATCTGTACAAAAACCAGCTACTGTGCACTGCATGAAGCAAACACAAAAAGCAAGCTAAATGCTGCATGAGGAAGCTGTGAAAGCACACGTGAACCACAGGCACAGGAAGAACTGGGCAGTGCAACACACCAGGATGAACCTGGACTTCCCTTTTTAATCAGGGTACTTGTAAAGCACATCTCTTAAAACCAGATTTTCAAACTCAAGCCCCACCTCAGATCCACTGCCTGAAATGCAGCTCTAATGTGTCTTTGAAAAGAATTTGTGACTTACTGCAACACCCCCTGGAGAAGCACAGCTCTCTGCCCAGGTATCTTCAGAGCCTGCATCTCCACACAACTCCAGAGATGGCCCTTCCTGCTCCGCTCCTCTCCAGAAACCACAGCTGTACACATCGCTGTGAAGCTGTGAAATACAACCACATGCTGTGTGCATGATGAGACTTTGTAAGGCCACCTTACAAAAGGTCTTATTAACCACATGATTCTCAGCCACTTGGGCATCCCAGGCTTTGCTCCTCTCACCCCCACGCACCAGACACAGAGAGGGCCAGGTTTAAACCTGATGCCTACAGGATAAACGGACTTCAATGGAATCCCCATTGAATCCCCAAGAGCCACTTTAACGACCAGCTCCAGGTTTGCTATTACATGTCAGGTACCACTGAGCATGCCCTCCACAGGGCTCTTTTATCTTTCTGTACCTAGTATAAGAAAGGGGATTAAAGTCAGACACCAGCATCTGATTAAATGAACGAGGTTCTACTTCTATCAATACAAACACGACAGACTTCCAGCCACTAATCCACAGACCGACTGAGATGTCAATCACCTCCAAGAAAATGTGGATTGAAGGCTAAATACAGAATTACAAATGTTCCACCTCCCGTGAACAGCATCAGACACAGATATTTGAAACACTCTAAGAAAACAGATTTCAAGAACTTCTTCGGAAACTGTATTTTTCCATGCCCTGAAGTTATAGGGGAGTTGGATGCTTCTCAGCAAAAAGGCTTAGAGTGCAGTGAATTGCAAAGGGGATTTTCTGCCCAGCACAGAGACATCTAAGAATAAACTAAATCGTATCTCTTACTTTAGAATATGTCAATGAGAAATGAAGCCATCATGAAGCCCAATATGTTTCACAGAACCATCTAGGCTAACATCTAGCTGTGTATACAGTCAGTGTTTTTTCCCTGTTAACTACAGAGATTACAAAACAGAGCTCACTCTCAGAGAACATCAAAAAAATAAACATTTCATTCTTTCTAATAACTGCTAATATTGTTTTGCTTGCATTCTGTTGCCAGATACTTTAAATAGACTCCCCATCAGAAAGATCTACTGTACAGAGAGGACACGCAGAAAAGCAAAAACATTCCTTTCCATGCTCCTAACACAATTACAACAACAAATGAATCAGGAAATATAACAAATCCCACCTTTAAGGAAGACTCTTACGAAGATGCTGTTTCTTTCCCATAAACAAAAGCTTCTTGGAGAGAAATTTTATCCGCATATAAGAAGTGTCAGAAACCTCTGGGAAGAAATGTAGCAGCATTGGTATTCTGCTCAGAAAATGTCATCACAGATCTGTTTACCTTAACTGTGGACCATGATTCAGCCGGTGACAACCGTCTTGCATACTGATCAATTTATTTGCAGCAAAATTACTAACATTTTCTACTTTAACCATTTAGGTTCTGGAAACAGCTGCTAAGACAGGGAGGGCTTTTACAAATAATATATAAACCCTACAATTCAGATGCTTCCCCGCCACCACGATGCTCTGTACTTTGGGGTGGGGGGGTCCTCCATAAGATTGAAGAAAAATCAGGGCATACTGGGAGCAGTTACCAGAGAAACACTCCCTTTTTTTAAATTAAAATCAGGGCTTTATCATCCATCTGCATCACAGGTGCATGTTAAGCACACATGGAGGGTGG
>NW_009954311.1:891418-898283 GCF_000747805.2 Chaetura pelagica | reverse complement strand
GACTGGCTGTTCAGCAGAGATGGTGACAAACCATTTAAGAGGGTGGTCCAACTGGTGGTCCAGAGGCCAAATCCAGCTGCCCACTGCTGTTTCAGCTATTGCTGTCAAAGTCAGTGCAACATAACAAATGTAAGAGATGTCTACCACGTGCCCCTCAATAGACTGGGAGAGATAAAGAACTGAAATCCTCTATGGTGCCTACACACATCATTGTTGTGTCCACACAACCCATTTGTGGAGTCCTGAAATCTCAGTACAAACCATACTTTTTGTGTGCCCTTTAGTTCGATAACACCACGGGAATGTGAAAAAAAAGGTGGGATGCAGACACAATTATAAGTAGACCTTGACAAGGAGAGTGTTGGTCTGCTTTAGGGGAATTCCTGATTTAAGTGCTCAGCCTGTGGGACAATGTGAGACAGATCCCTGCAGGATAAGCATTTAATTCTGAAAATCAGGAAGAGCCTCTGAAGCATCCAAAACTGAGCATGCAAAAAGCATGGCACCCAAAACTGCATTATGGAAACATCAATCTTATGATTTGTACATCCAAAAATTATTTCATACAATACTTGTGATTTTGAATGCTATTTTGACAAGAGTTCTTTTTTTCTAATTCATATTTTCATGCTAATCACCTTGTGTATTCCAGTCATGCCTGGTGATTCCATTCATCCACATCTACCTGGTGGTCAAGGCACAAGAATTTTGACAAATTCCATGCACACATTAGAAGAGAAACACTTCTTGGATCCCAAGTCAGGAGTGCACCAAATAAGCAAGCTACGAGGGATCAGCCCTGCGTTAAAAACAACCTGAGCCTCCAAGGCTTGGCAAGTCTCTCAGATATAAATAGCCACAAGTGGGAAAATGTGCATGCAAATTAGGCAGGGAAGCAGGGCAGCCACTGTAAAAGGCTGGTTTGCAGAAAGGGTGAAAATCTGGCTTTGAAAGGCTGTTTCAGGATTCGTAGAACCTTTATTGCAAGAAGAGAAGCAGGTCCTTAGCTCACATGAAGGGTGAAACTGCAACCAAGAGCAGCAGGATCATTTACGGTGCCTGAAGGTGACCCTACCTGGTCTTGGGCCATTTTATACATGATCATGCACTGTTACAACATAATTCTTTACTTAACTGTTTTCTGCCTTAATTTGCCCTGGTTTTATTGATACTATGTTGACTTAATATTAGTGACACATGGTAAAAGTAATTTAAAAAATTTTTAAAACCCAACAAATTAGGTTCCCCAAATGAGTTTTCAATTCCATTGAAATGAATGGTGGTCCTCCCTCCTCCTCCTCCCTTCTGACATTTTGTACTTGCCAAAAATAACTGCATAATTATAAGTTGTGTGCAAGAAACAGAAGATAAAATTCAAAGTTATTTTCCTTAATTTTTACTTAGTGTCAGAACTAGCAAATACTACATATGGCTGTTCTGTCATGCAGAAGTGGCCAAAGCTGACCCATTAATGAACATACAAAAACTGAAAAAACCACACACCAAGCCTGGGCAAACAAACACAATGAAAAAAATAACAAAGTGTAATCATTTTCCTTCAAATTTCTCAGAGAAAGATCATGCTCAGTCGATTAACTCTTCATTTAAGAAGCCTGTTTCATTTAGCTTCTTTTGGTTGGCATTCAATTAGAAATTCATGTACAGAACTTTTTTTTAAGTATTTAAACCAGAACTTTTCATTTATTTCATACAGTAGAAGTCCAGGAAGTAAAGTGGGAGCAAGACAAGCTAAAGCTACACTAAAGCCCAACATAATAATACTGAATTAAACAAAACATCTGCTTGTGACCCCGCCCAAAAGATTATTGTTTGTTAAAAGGGCTTGGTAAGATTTGTTGCTCCATAGAAAAGCAGGGAGCCAACTGGGCAGCTCTCAGTTTGCTCCAGTGCAAGTTAAAAAAGACAACCCACACCACCACACCATTAGCTCCACTGCGATTCCAGTTATGTCCAAGTTGTGTCACATTCTGCCTCCGCATTGCTCAAACTTGCTGAGATTGGACTTTTGTCTACACAGCAAGAAAAACTCTCTCAGCTAACTCATTTCCTTGCCCTGCATGACATCATATCCCTTGCTGGCTGTCCGCATGACTACACATAGAAAACCCAACAGCTAAACCCAGATTCCTTCTCCATTTGGGTTGCTTGCCCTCTTTTAGGAGACACCCCGAAACTGTCCATGTCCAAGGACAACGCAAAACTTTCAGCTTCCACCAGACTACAACTTTCTCTTTTTCACCTCTTTTATCTTCCCACATCCTTACCACTTTTGTCAAGCCTTCCTGACCAGTCACAACTATTGCTAGATGCCTCCAACTCCCTGCAATAGGAAGCTGTGGATGTGAGAATTTTATATGGGCTTTAGCACAGCCTGAGCAATATCATGGAAAAGAAATCCTTTGAGTGTTACAAAATACAAAATGTCATGCCTGGCTCAAGGAGCCTCTGAGTCACACATGGCTGGAGGGTGGGAAGGTACCCAGGGGAAGCATCATACATACTTGCTCTGATTTTATACTCCAAGCACCTGCTTTTGGACAGTGCTGGGCTTGAAACATCCTTATTTTAGGAGAGGACAGCCAACTTTTATACCATCCACATGGGACACAACATTTCTCAAGTGTGTTTCTTCTATAAAAGTAGGAGATCAGGAGCCAACTACCACTATTAACTTATTTCATTAAAAATCAAATCAAGCACTTTCCATAGTATGTCCTTGCTTTAGATCAGTGATTACTAGTTTTATATCATCACTATTTGCCCTTCCCCAAACTCCTAATTTTGCCTCATTTCCCTGTTCTGACAAATAACTGTCCAAAGATGATTACAAGCTACTGTCCTTCCATAAACTCCTATGCAATTGCTTTATGATAAATAAATATTAACAATGAGTGC
The DNA here is from genome assembly GCF_000747805.2 of Chaetura pelagica. Classification (NCBI taxonomy): domain Eukaryota; kingdom Metazoa; phylum Chordata; class Aves; order Apodiformes; family Apodidae; genus Chaetura; species Chaetura pelagica. The sequence continues at coordinate 895,367 of NW_009954311.1, read as the reverse complement.
AGATAAACTATTGAGACTTCATTTTTATTCAATCATCTTCCAATTACTTATTTTAGCATAATACTTTTATTATCTTCTATCAAGAAGTCTAGCATTTTTTTCAAGCAATAGAAGGTGGTTTAGATTTTGTCATAATACCAGCACTTGACTGTAAAATCTATTTTGTTCACATCAATTTAAAACTGCTACTAAAACAGTTACAGTGATAAACACAAGAAGAACCCCATTGAGATCAATACGGTGGTTCTCCAGAGTTTACATCATAACAAGACAACATTGCTCTAAACTCTTATCAGTTAAATGAAACATACTGAATAGCTGTAAACATGCAATGAAATAAAGGTAATGGGTAACAAATCTGCCTACAACATTGACCAAAACGGATCTGAACTAAATGCAGATCAGGGGTAGCCTAGGTTTCCTAGGACTCTGAAGCCATCTCTCAACCTTGTTACTTTTCCTCTCTATCCTGAACTGCAGAGAATTCACACAAAAGTAGTTTTATGTGACTTGAGACCCAACATCACTTGATTCTTGTCCATATTTTCTGTTAACAAAAATAGTAGTCAGGTATCAGATCTCATGAGCATGCAAGACAGTACTTATGATTATAACTTTTGGGTTAACTTGGAAGAACTTTATCAAGGTACTTCTTAAATAATGAGCAGAGATGTTTTTGTGAATTAATTCATTTCGGATCCCCTCTTACAATTATTTCACATAACTATCTTTTCTTTGAGGTAGAGGAAGAAGAGTAAGCCTTGCCTAAGTTCTGATGTGCAAGTATTTATAAAATTTATCCTAAATTAAAAAATTTGAAAATCCAAGGAGCCAGACTTGCACCTGACCCACCTACTACAACAGAGCACTGGGAGAAAACATCTCTGGTAGTCATCTCACTGAGCCAAATCATGGAAGAGCTGGTAAGAAGACCCTGAAAGATCTGCACAAAGTATTTCTGAGGAAGTGGTGTCTGTCAAACTACATCAGTCTAAACCAGCCACTGCTGCTGTGGTGGTACCCATGAGCCTGCAAGCCACTTACCAAGCTACTGTCAAAGACCTGACACTCTTGCGATGCACCCACACAAACAGAGACACCCTCTCCTCAACAGCAGCAGGAAGCTCAGGAACAACATAGTCCAACTCCAAAGATGTGAAAATTAGGCCACTCTGATTTAACGTGTTAATTGAAAATTACTTACTCACAGCCTTCAAATGCCTTTTTTATTTATGACAAAGATCTTTTTAAAGTGTGCTCTCAGAAGTGTGTGTTCATTCTAAATTTCATTCAGAAGAGCAACTCGCATTACCAAATACTTAATTATCAGTATATTTGCAGTGTCCTTGGGCACTGCTGGGAAATCAGAATGATATTGTTTTCATTAAACAGTATTTCATTGATAGCACTAATGACTTCAGTTCTGCTTGATCAATAAGCAAATGATGCTTATTTGATGTTATGATAACTAATTGGCCTTTCAGGTCTTTCCACTTCCCAATTCATTACTAAGAATAAGAATATTTATGTGAAATATCCCAAAAAGAATACCAATATGCATCACAAACCATGTTTGGGTGTGGTTTATTACTTCTCCCTTTCCTCACAATCTCTGATGCAACATCCTCTGTCTAAAAATTGAAAACCCAGCCTGAGCTTTCCATATTAAGTATTCAGTTCATTTTATCCCTTACTGAACTTCCAGTAAGTAAAGGAGATTTTCTGATTACCATTTCTTTCATTTTTTTTTTCTTTAGAGATGGGAGAAAACAGCTAACCTCACTTCCCCACTGCAGCAAAAAGGATCAAAAACTTCCTATGACTCAAACAAGATGTACAAGACAACAGACTGCTTGCGTCATCTATTACTCCAAACCATTGCTCTCCCAAGCTCCAGGCCCAGTTTACGAAGCACGATAGTCCAGCCTTCAGGCCACAGAAATCAGCTGTGGATAAAAAAAATTCCCTGTTTCAAATTGACCTGGACCTTGATAGGGCATCTGAAGAGAGTACACCAGTCTTCTCACAACATTTAGCTGGCACCTACCAGAGATCTGGATGTGTCTTCCAGCAGAGGACAACCTTCAGAACACCTTCTGAAGTCTGAACTGCTCTGACATATCATCCCACATTTGCAGCTACCCCACGTCTTTGAAAATGAGTTTCTCTAAATATGAATTATTCTGCAAGCAAAAAAAGGTATAAATCAAGTTCTTAATGATTTTTCTACTCTTCACTGCCCCAGGATCATTAATTACACTGCGTAGAACATTCTGCTTTTAGGTAATTTCCCATATTATACCTTTCATGTCTGAAAATAACAAAAAATAAATAAAAATAAAATGCCACAGGCTTTTCAAAGTTCAAAGGTGCAATTTTTTTTGCTTTAGTTTCTAGAATTTTGTATACCCACAAATGCTCCAAATAGAATACTTCATAAGGTGGCATCAGGGAAACTTCCACAGGCATTTAGTAAACACAAAATAGTGCTACACTCTGCTGCAGAAGATTCCTTACTGGTACTTTAAGTTGACTACAGACCCAAGAATTTGTCATTAACTTTGTAACACTTTTGTCTGCTTAACTTCTTCACAGAGCTACTTCTGAAGGGCTTTTATAATACTGCATCTCATATTTTGCTTTTTAAAATTATGCATTTTAATATCAGAAAGAAAATTATGTTTCCAGGTAAGCTCTGCTAGGCTTTCAAGAAGCAATGAGCTGTCTTGGCCATGCTCTTACTGCTTTTATGGAAAGACAAAATACAAAAACTCACTGGATGTTCTACCAGGGAACTACCAAATGAAAACATTAAACAACAAAATATTATTTTTTCCATGTCCCCATACTCATATTAAACACGATCAGACATCCATTACAAGCCACTTGTTCCCAAAAGTATACAGACAGTTCTGTAGAAGTGAAAAATGATACTGAAAAAAAACTCACTATAAACAAACTGGATGTTTGTCAAAACACAAGCTGAGTATTTGTCTGTAAATATTGACCAAACTAGGCTTTTTTCTTCGATATTTGCTGACTGAAGAGCAGCACAGACAAGTGCAAAGGACATATAAAATTACTCTGAATGCCAAACTTGGTGATCAGGCTCCAGCTAGTACAGGGACTCTACAACTGGTGGCAGTCAAATGCACTTACCAAGAAATCACCACAGATACTTTATGAATACATTTTAACATTAGGAAGAATAATTATTTCATTTCTGAAAATGTATTTCACTCCAGTGACAGCTCATGGACTTAATTTAGAGAGCAGTTTGAGTTATACTAACCAAATACCCCCATATAATACATCTTCCTAGTTTTTAAATTCAACTCTCAAACACACAATAAACACTTGAAAACTAACTCATAATTTTCCATCTGTGTAACTGCATTTTTCATATAGCTTGATCATTTCTTTTGTGTATGAAGCAATGAATATTTTGCTCTCAATCTTAATTCAAGTTGTAACTGGCTGAGAACAAACTATGTATTCAAAGGCCAATTAAGTGACAAAAGCCACCATAAGTCAAGACAGCAAGAAATAAGTTGTAAAGCCTGTATTAAAACTCTACAAGCTAGGTGGGTTGTTGGCAGTTCAGCACTGAAACAGCTACCAAATTATGCTTATACCTATATTTTGCCAATTCACTTAAAAAGCACATTATCCCAACATTACTGTAAAAAGAAAATACAGATTAATGGTTATTCATGTGCCTGGAATAAGTAATACCTGCTGTTTTCGAGGAGAAAGAAGCTGTATGTTCTGATTTTTTTATCTCCTCTGCTTTCCAAAGGGAGAAAAAAAATCTTTGCTCATCCAAAATCGATGTGGTTGCAATGAAAGTCAGCTATTGAAACATTAACTATTAGGACATCACAATAAAAAAAAATTGCTCCAGGACAGGCTCTCCATACTCCCCTACAAATATGCCATTTGATATGCA
>NW_009954311.1:881521-891378 GCF_000747805.2 Chaetura pelagica | reverse complement strand
AAAGCAGGACATGCAAATTGGAGGCAAGAGAAATGGAAACAAAAATTAGATTAATTAACTGTGGCATGAGAACATTACTTGTCAGAGGTTAAGGAGGAAGTGTGTAGTAAATTTGAACCCTGTCCACTCCCTGTACCACAAGACTCTCTTCTTTCCCTGGTCAGTTCTCAGACATGAAATATCCAGCCAGCAATAAAAATAAAAAATGCAAAGAGCTTGTAACAGCCAAGACTTTCCTGCACAGTGAGAATTTATTGGTCTCTGAAGTTCTTACTCATAATTACCATAGTAATTTTAAATTTAGTAATGATAAAAGAACATTTTGTCCTTAAGACCATCTTGAATAACCAATGCCAACAAAGGGGTTTAGGTGGAGACACGATGAGTTCTGGGTCTGAACTTAGAGACAATGTTATTAATCTCCACACATAACAGTTTAAGAGATGGAGCCATGACTCTCTGTATCCTGAAGCATTTACCACATGTTTGCCCTTCCTAGAGCAAAGTGAGGACTGGCATGCTGCCCATGTCTTACTCAGTTCTGCCAAGGGCAGAAAGGCTTTTGCACATCATCAGGAGATGAGACAGAACCAATTCCTTACTGTCATATCAACCTTTTTCATCAAAGTAGTCAGATACTACTTTAGAGAAGGAATAAAAAGGCATGTGCCAACTATGAGACTAATGAATAGTTCTCCTCAAGCAAAACATAATTCAGCATGAACTTGATGTTAATGTTCCTTCCACCCACTCACACATCTCCAATTGATTCTACTCAACCAAATGTCAACATGTAAAACCACCCATCTGCACCACAGCATAAAGATTTTGTTTCACAGAGCCACCCTACAGCTGCCTCACCTCAAACAGCACCTACGTATATATATGGCCTCTTTGTTGGAAGCATGCATGGAACCTGGAGGAGGAAACACAAGGAACAAAAGGGGAAAGCTTTAGAGAGCAAATGATATTCAGACTTGCAGAGTTCACTAAAATGTTAAAAGCCATCATAAGCCTCAGTTCTGTTTACAGTTCAAAACCAAAGGGCCGAAGGAGCTGAAGAACAACATAATCTAAAAAATAAGATTAAGATTTAAAGTCAGGAAATAACTTGGAAACATATAATGTTAGCTTGTTGGAAGGATGAAAGAGTATCATGATACATTAACCAGAATACTACATCTCAGGGAGGAGTGCCTTCATTTGTTGTTTCAGGAAGACATCACAAAGTACAGCAAGTACAGAAACACTTGGTTGAATTTAGGAGAAATAAGATCAACAGCTGTGATAATTTGAGAATCAAGTCTCAAGCTTGAGCAAACTACAAAGAGCCCCAAAGACTGGTATAAACCTAAGCACTTTGTAAATCCCACCAAAAACAGAGGAAGAAAACTCTCTATTGCTGTCTTATTCTGTAGGTATCTTTAATGGGAATTTTATACCTTATTCTAAAATATCTTTGACAAGCTACTTCTGGATAGGGGTTCCATGTAGCACAAGAGTGATCTAGCATATTTTGTTCTTAGTTCCAGTTCTCAGAATCCAGATCAGTCCCACCTACCTAACTAGAGAAACTTGGCTCAACCTTAATTCATGGATCCAGAGAATTTCCAGCAGAGAATCTATAGAGATATTACACATTTTTAATGGATTTATGCAGGAACAGTGAAATTTGGATTCTGCAGGCCTGAACACGTGACATTTTGTTATGCTCATGCAAGATATTCTTAATTCCAGCAGTCCAGTGTTTGCTTTATTGGAGATGACCATGATGAAAGATCCAGGAGAACAGAAATCCTCAGCATCTCAACTGCTACTGCCTACCACTCAGAGATGCAGATCAAATCCACCCCATCAACCTCTAATCTAAACCAGAGCTGTGGGGAAGCAGAGGTGGAGCACAGACCCTGCTGCCCTTTCAGCACCATGGATGGTGACCTCCAAGAAGCCAGGCAGCAGGTCCTGGTCACCCCAGGAAAGGATGGGGTCCTCCTGCACTGCAGACAGACACCTCTAAAAAGATACTTCATAGTCAGTGAAGGTCTGTATACCCCCAGAGATATCCTGACAGAAAGCTGGGTCTGATAAGATGTCTACAAGAAAGGAGCTGACAAATAACTAGCAGGCCTTCAGCCAACCTTTTTAAACGTGCCTGTGCATTCAGAAAGTATTCTTATCTCCCAGTTCTCTTTGCAAGAGTTTGAAAATGCTCCTGTATTTTTCTTAGTGATGGTTCCCTTACTTTAATTCCAACAATGAAAATGCATCCTTACAACCCCCACTGGTAAGCAGAAATACAACACAGATAAGATGCAAACAAACCCAACTGCACAGCAAAGTAATTTTTTGTTTCTTCTTTTTACATAAACCTGAAAAACTTTCTGTTTTACAGTAAACCATCAACAAAGCAAATCAGCAGAGGAACATTTGTCCCAGAGACACTGAAACCTTTACATAGCTCAAATAACTTGCCAGGTTATTCCTAAGGCCACTGAAAATCTCATAAAAATAAGGGGAAGTTTTCATTATACAGTCTTGTTTGGTACAACAAACAACTGGTCAAATCACTAGTCACTGCAGAAAGTACAGGGTGACAGAACTATACATAGAAGGCCAGCCAGCCTCCTAAAGATGCTTTAAAAAGAAATGAATTAGATCTGAGGAAGCCATTGGTGTCCCCACATTCAATGACATACACACGACTCACAGAGGCAGTCATCACACTGACCTCTGCTTTCCCAAAGTCCCTCCCAGGGCCAACCTCTGCAGACTGTTCTGCATGAGCTGCCTCTCAGCAGATGGGACCACAGAATTTAGCATTTCAAAACCAAGCTTTTCTAGCAGTACTTAAAATCTTTAAAGTTGAACTCAAAATTGAGCTACCAACTTTGTCTAATGGACACGAAACCATGGAAATCCAGCTCGCCCATGCCCATACTGGCTCTGCAGTACCAACAGCAATAACATTCTTTGTCAATAAACAGAACAAAAATGACTCAGAGGGCAGTGACACACAGTAGCTAGTACCATTTTATAGCTAATTTTATGACCATAATCCATTTCCCACAGCTACTGTTACAAACAGCACCTTATTTCAGGGGATGAGGGTCACTGTGTGCTGGGCAGATTAACTATTTTCCATGCAACTGAAGCTTAGCAAGTTAAAATATTAGCCCCATACTGACAAGTTGGTCAGCCACACACCTTTACCAGTCTGTCCCTGTCCAAGGCATGAATTACTGTATGACACAGTCTGTTTTTCCTTATTGCAGGAGAAGATTGGGAATGCACTCTGCAAAGCACCATCCAAAAAACAGAAGGCAATCTGCATTCTCAAAAGAATTAAATTGTAAGTTAAATAAGATCAGAGAGTACTGATGTGACCTATGCATAAGGAGTTACTTTAACTCTCACTGCATTCAAAATAATCAGCTTTATCCAGAGTTTCAAAAGCATTTCCAGTTCAGTTTGATTTTCCATCCAGATATTACAGGCAATACAGATTGAAAAATCCATGCTTTGCAAGGGCATTTAACAGCACCTAGATATCCACCTGCCTTTACTAACAGAAAGAGTCAGCAGTAGAAAGTCCCTAAAATTATCTGCTTCCATGAAATTATGTTCTTGATTATTGCTGGGAAAGTACTGGTGCCTGTTTTTCAAAATCATGTCTGCATATTCCAAAGAAATGGGTTTTGCTTTTACCTCGGAGGAATACAAATATGCAGTGTTTTTGTTCTTTGCAGCTCAGTGATTTACTGGCATGCCTCTACCCATAAAATATTTGCATATATCTGAGAGTCAAACTGTTCTGATACATTCGGTGTTTGCCAGGAAGTGAAGGCTCCAGTTCAGTGTAACCGAACATTTAAACAAGGACAGGCACCAGGACAAATGGGACTGTAATTAACATACCAATGAAGAGCCAGTTGTTAATTACTATCCATTTCAGGCATTTTGTATGAGCAACTTACCTGAAAAGCCTTCTGATCTGCATGCTGACAAAGCCACTCATTAAACAATTCAACATCCCTTTTGCTTGATTAAGAGGAAAAACTAGAATTATTTTATATTATTCTATGTGTCACACACAGTTGTCACTTGGATGAGAAAAACGGGCAGCAGCCCAAAGCTAAACATTTGAGAAGAATGTTACAAGCTCTCCTTGAACAAAAAAAAACAACAGGTATATATCTGGGGCAGAAGGAAGAAAATAGAGGCTCCTGATATGAGCCAAGAGTTTATACCTTAGAGTACCTGGGGGGGTTACATGGAACACAGGACAGTTCCTACTTTTAAGAGGGAAAAGTACCACTTGTCATTAAGGAGGACTTCAGATAGAATATAGAATAGAGAGAATAGAGAATATAGAATGGAGTCTGAATTTATAAGCTGCTGAAAGACTTGGGAGTAGGACCAGTACAATGCCAGGATCCATTCACATTTAAACAGCAGCAACTGAGAAGTCAATACATGGCTCAGCACAGCACCTCGGTTAAAATCTGGTAGTTACAGAGTTGAAAGAAAGGTAGAGGCACCAAAGTGGAAAGCAGGTTTGAAACCCTAGGACAGAAATCCTAGAGATGAGCAAGATGGAAAAAAAAAGCTGAAAAAAAGGGGAAAAAAAAAAAAGAGGAAGCAGACAGTTTAGAAACATTCATCAATATGTAGAGTACCCAAAACAAAGGATTTCTCTTTCTCTTTGTGCAGATGGCTTTGCCCAAGGAACACCAGCGTGCTTGGGGTACAAAAAAGGAAATTACGTCTATCCAGAAAACAGCTTCTAATTCATTACCCATTGCCTGACTACGGCCACTAATCCATGTAAACAATAACACCAAGATCCATTTGAAATTTTGACTATCCAAAATTAAGTTTGAATCAGCTCTTGTTAAAAAAAAAAAAAAAAAAAAAAGGCATTTTTTTGATTGGTACCAAAGTTTCAAACTATGTAACTTATGCAATCTAAAGGCCAGATTTTGCTGAACTCTTGTAAGATTTTGTAACAAAGCAGCTTCTTCTGGAATTGTCACAAAGTGGGTATTTGGTCCATGTGGGCTTATTCAGTAAATTAAATTTCATTTGGGTTTTTATTTTAAACCATGAAAAATGATGAATTATTGTGGTTTGCTGAAGGTTTTTTTCCTTCTTTGCTAACAATGTGCATCGATCTTATCTGGATGATAAGCAGAAGCTAACTAAAATGTACAAATGCAGCCTTATAAAAATTGTCTTTTCCTCATTTGACAGAATGATTAATACAGATGGGGTGACAGGAAATGCTTTACATCCGAACAAAGAAAATACTGTTAGCAAGAAGTAAACTGCACCAATTGTTTAGACAGCAAGCACCCACTCCAGATTTCTGAAATTTCAGATTTTTCCCTGTATCATCCAGAAAATCTCATTTCTTTTGCACAAATTATCTTCCAGAATGGGTGATGGAGCACCTCTTTCTTTGCAGATTTCTTTCCTGCACAGCCTTGATTGAGCACAGTCTTACAGTCAAGAAAAGAATGCAGCTTGGATTGGCATCTGCTCACTTCTGCACCCAAGGCAGTGTCTCCACTTCATAGTGCTGGCTGGACAGAACAGCTCATCCAGAGCTGATTCATCTCTCTCTAAATACTCCTGGCCACCCAAAGACACTTTGCTACAGACAGACTGCAAATTCTGGCTGAGATCTGTAACACCACCTGAGATCTAAATCCCCTTATCTTAAACTCAAGACCTCTCTCTCCTTTTTCTATTGCAAATTTTAATAACATTGTACTTTCTGCAGGAAACACTGAATTAAGACATTTTCCACTCCTACTTGTCAGTTATGAAGCAGTAAACACCCCAAAAATTACCCTAAATTACACTCATATCTGATCTTCACAAGCCATTTAAGCATAATCTCCAAATACATCTTCATAATGACAGCCCATTTTTGTCCTCTTAATAACAATAATCAACAGTGTTATTTTGCCTTGACTGCTTTGAAAAGGCTTTTTTTTTTTCCTTTGGTACCTAATCTCTATAGCAATTTTTCTTACTGGTAAGAAAAATCAGCAACACCATCTGGTATTACAGAAATCAGCAAGACCTCTTTGGTTTTGCATTTTTATTAAGAGGCATGGGGAAACATTAATCTGTTTTAATATATATTTGTAACTAACCACAAGCTACATGTGCATGTTAAAAAAAAATAAATACATTCTGTGATAGAAGAGATATCCTGAAATGAAATCTTTTGTATGCCAAACATCTTGAATGCAAGTTACTGTTTGGTACCCAATCCTGAAAGACAAAATATCATCACAGAACAATTCAAGAGGCACTATCATCTCATACCACAGTTTGACTGAAATTCTGCAGTCAGAAAGATGTGAAAACAGAAGACAAAGATCTGCAATTTAAACTTCACATAAGCTAATGAGTGTTACAATTTTGAGACCTTTCTTGTAACATTATCTTAGAAAGAAGATGAATTTTTGCATCCCAGAAACATCAGAGTTCATTATAACCTGCATCACTAGAACACTCCATTTACTCCCCAGGAAGCTGTTAAATTCATTTTGGAGTTTACTGGACAGTCTATATTGTGATGTTACTACTATACCAATGAAACACAACAACTTCTGGGCTCTGAGTTGAATCGACAATTTTGAAATCTAAAACACCAAATTATTTTTTTTTTAATTGTTCATTCAAAGTTGCATGAAAACTGAAGAAAAAGAGTGGCCAGATCATCAGGATATAACCTGTTCGTTTGACATCACCTGATCACAGCAGAAAGTTGCTGCTCTGGGACCATCTCTCAGACTGAGCCAGATTGGAACTCATCACCCAACACCAAGTAACATCTCAAGAAAAGAAAATGCTGAATTCATTCAAAGATTGATGTTTTCATCCCAACTTGGCTAACACAAGAACCACCACATCATGTACTGCACTGCAAGTTAAGCAAAATTCGACCCCGAAGTATCAATAGTTACGGAAGCATCTGCCTTTCAAAAATACATACATTTAAAACAGCTGGCACTGTTACTTGGCTGCAAGCAGTCATTTATGAAATGCTTGTTACACCTCCGCAATTTTTTTGTTCTTAAGTCCCATTTAATGTGCCAATCTTACTTCAGGAGGAAATAAATTAATTCTGAAGCTTTGTGCCAATGCAGATGAGCTTCCCACACACCTGTATTGTGTTTCACAGCTCAGTTAGTCATCCAGATTACGACAAATGAACAAAGTCCTTCCAACCAGATTCCATTCCCAAGGTTAAGCATGTGGGAAGAGAAAGAAAGAGCAGCCCCCTGGTTTTGTCAGTCTAGTTGCAACTATGGACAAATACCTTCAGCAAGAAGAACTACCAGTTTAGATCTATCACAGCCCAGGAACCCACCAGAGGTAGGTTACCCCCATCAGGATCCAGTCCCCAGTACTGCAATTCCTGTGAGCTCTAGCCGGGACATGCTGCAAACTGCTCCCACTCCCCTGAATGTTCATAACTTATACTCTCCATTTAAAAAAAATCAGTAGAAAAATGAAAAAATCTGCTTCTAACGTGAGAGAAAAAATGATGCTGCAGAGCAGTGAGTTGTTCTGTAACAGGAGAACCCACACTAAAAGAGTTTCACATCCAGAACTACAGAATATCCAGATTTTCTGCCTCCACTGATCCCTTTTCCACTATCTAGAATACTACTAAAATTACAAGTATTTGTATTGTGGTAGCTGCAAGTTAATGTCCTTCCTAAATTATCAACTGTTATTAGAACCCCAGACAACTGCTTAATAAAAATTTAATCATATTGTAATTTCTAATCATCATTAAAGATGCTTAACAAGTTAATCTCTCTATTGTGCTCCCCTAACATCACGGATCAGAAAATCAACTGGCATAAGGCAGCACAACTTCTCCAGTACTAACAGGGCTATTTTCATGTTACTCCAGCTGAGGATCTGGCCCCAAGAGAAAAACAGCACTGTTAAAATCCTCTTGCTACAACTTTTGACTGTTTCTCCGCATTGCTTCACAGTTAATCCAAAAAAATAACAGAAGCAACAGATCATGACTTAAAAAAACCTGCAGGATACACGGAGGCATCTGTGCAGCTCTGTCTTCTGCTGTCCATGGTAGAGCAAACACAGCGCTGCAATACAGATGAGATGTCTCCTCACCTCTTCACAGCCCAAAAACTCATTTTGAGTTTCTCCACATCCAGCTACAGTTGCCTGACAGCAACATGCACACACAGAAACCGTGGGGGGATCATTAAGAGTCAGTGAATCTGTTTTTTAGCCCAGATCTGTTTCGACTGCCTAGAGGAATGAGATGATGCTCTGTAACCTCAGCCTTGCAGAAGCAGGTATTGGTTCACTTCAGCACTTCTGTGTTTGAGAGATCTCGAGGACAACAAGGCAAGTCAACTTCAGCTCTGTCAGATCACTGCACAGAAGTTCACGCGGCCAACGTGCTCTTGTTGCCCCTGTATTTGTTTGTTTGTTTGTTTGTTCAATAATCCCATAAAACTCTCTGAATTCACCCAGTGAGTGTTCCCTGGCTCGCAGGGCAACTCTGGAGCCCTCCTCTGAGGCTGCTCTGTGGTGCACGCTCACCATACCTCCTGCAGCCACATCTTCCTGTGGCTTCAGCAGCAGGCAGGGGAGAAGAGAAAGTGGAAATGGTGGGTACAAAAGGGCTCTACTATAATTCAGTGGTTTCAGCAAAGACCACAGAGCAGTCAGGGCTGATCCTTCCGTGGGAGGGCAAACAGAAGAATGGCAAACCAGACCCAAGTCAAAAAAGGCTGTTTGTCTCCTACTTTGCCCATGAAGCAGCTCACTGATATCATGCAGGACATGACATCCTGGAAGCTAAATAATATTCATTTAATAATCTTCCATTAAATATTGATTTTCATTTAGTATGTAGAATTCTGATATTAAAACTTAATCTGATTGGCAAAGATCTGTTCCTGCTCACTTTACTGACGCTCACTGAACCAAATCAATTGTTTATATCATAATATTTACTTTCAGTATGACAATCACACGACCAACCACAGCAGGATTTAATCTGAAGAAGAGTCTTTAAACATTAGTTGGCATTTACCCAAGAAAGTCCTTCACTGTCAGAACTGCACCCAACTCTATAAAAGATGACAAAATGTGACCACACATTAAAACACATCAAACTGGAATGCACTTTTGGTAACAATATTCTTCGTTAGCATCGAGCCCAGTGCAAGGTCCATCACCCCACTTATTTTTGGTGTCAGATACTTGCTGATCTGAAACTGTTGCTCTGATTACATCTCCAAAAAATGTACTGACAGCGTTTCATCCAAACTCATTTTACTCCAAGGCGCACTCAAAAAAATAGATGTTGTACCTCACAGACACATGACCCAAGGTCAGGGAATGCCTTCCCTCACAAAAAAAATGGAAAGAGGAGATGTCAGTAAGTTTCTTTCCTAAATGTAGCGTTAACAGGAAGTATTTGCTGCATTCCCTGGCAAGAAAACAAACACATGGCAAAGACCCCGCACAGGCTGAGGTGCCCTGGGTCAGTTTCGACGCCCCGTCTGGGTTCCAAGCGATCCTTCACCAGCCGGTTTTGCTTCCCAAAAAGAAACCTGGCAACGCACAGGATGGAAAAACAAACCTTCCCACCCATTCCCAGGGCAGACACAGGTCTGCCCGGCGCAGCCCAAACCCACCGCCCCATCACCCCGCTCCTCGGCAGGGCAACCAACGCGTCCTGCCCGGTTTTCCTGCCCGGTTTTCCCGCCCGGTGCCCGCGAATGCTTTATGCACAACTTCCCTTCCCGCAGCGCCCGCAGCCGCGGGCAGCGCCCCGGGGGCAGCCC
>NW_009954311.1:834930-880787 GCF_000747805.2 Chaetura pelagica | reverse complement strand
GGGGCGGTGGGTGAGGTGCTGCCCCTGCCCCCAGACCTGAGGGGCAGTGGGTGAGGTGCTGCCCCTGCCCCCAGACCTGAGGGCAGTGGTGGTTGAGGTGCTGCCACCACCCAAAAGTGAAGGTCCCACTGAGGACATGGAGGAGGGGAACAATTAGGCACCACTGTCCCTGTTGTCCCCAGACAATGACATCCCTTCTACCTTGAGGCAGGGATGTCCTCTAGGAGATAAAAGTGGGATGGAGCCTCATAAATCCCTAGCACCTCCAACGCCTCCTCAGCTCCGGGTTCAGCGGTGCCGTTTCCATGGGTCCCCGGGGTCAACACACATGCTGACATGGGGCTGGTGTTCAGGCAGGTGGTGGGTGAATCCTTTTGGGGGAAAAAGAGGAGCCACAGTGTCATCTTGACATCACCAATACACTAAACATACATCTGTAAGATAGAGGACTTGGTGCTTCAAATGGGTAGAGCTGTATAGAAACATCTAATCCTTCATTAATAACACTAATTTCCTGGAGTTAAAAAAGAAAATGTAGTAACTCTTGGAATTCTTTAATAAAATATACAAAAATTCAGAAGCAGGTCATTCTGCACTCCTCTGTAGTACAAGAGTTGTACAATATCCCTCTAAAAACAGTGGTTTACCTCACACCATGGTCACGTTCAAGTAGTGCAGCTGAACAACTGATCCTTTGTAACTCTCTCAGGCTCTCCATTACAAACACAAGGACTAAAAAAAAGACTTCCAATGGAATCTGCAATTTTTCTCATAGCTCAGGTCTTTAAGGAAAAAAAAAAACCTACAACCCAGTGTCACAGAACTAAGAAACCCCAAGATTTGTGGGAAGCCACTGGTTTAATAACTGCAGCAGTCACATGTATGTATGTAATACTGAAAAGAAAAAAAAACACAAACATTTTGATGGCTTTTTAACACCCCTGGAATGCTGCAAAGGCCTGTTAATCTTTAAATGCCTCCCCGTGGCTGTGCTCAGTTGCCCTGAACAGCTCTGCAGAAGTTAATGGCAGCACTCAAAACAAAAAGTTGCAAATCAATCCCTTGCTTTGCTCAATAAGTAACCTGAAACAATTTTAGCCATTAACATGTAAATTGGCAGAAAGATAGAGAAAGCATGGAGGCTGTGTTTACTCATATTCTGTAGGTGAGTTTAATCAGAGAAGCATTAAACACTCCTGCTTATCTAGAAAGTTTACTTTGTCTTTGATTTATTGTGCTTTTGCCTATCAGATGTTGAGCAGGTTTTCTAAGCATCTCACTGCTTGAGTGCCTCCTTATGCTGTGGAGTTTTGGATGCTTAGCAGGCAATATTAATTCTTATCTTAAGCCATTTACCCTGCTAATACTGGAAGAGTGTGTTAATATCAGCAATTTTGAAAATACAGCTTAATTCCTGTCAGGTAAAACGTTCTTGTGATTTGAGAGAAACTTGATCACAGTGTTTCGAGATTCTTACCTTTAATGAGGAAAGCAACATTCAGAGTAGCTCACCCTGCTGCAGGCAACAGGGCGTAACTCAGTCCCTTCAGGTTTCAATAAATTCTCACGTCCAAATTGCTCAGGTAATGCCACTCATGAAAGCTTTTCCATGAGCCTCCATTATGTCAAGTTACATACATGCATAAAGGCTAAAAGGTCAAATTTCTAATAATATAATGTTAGCAAGGTACCTTATAAAACCATAATTTATATCACTAGGCATTTCTGAAGTGAACTCTGAAGGCATTCACAACTAATCATGGGTTAAGCCTTATCCCTCTCTTACCAGAATAAAGATAAGGAACCCAACCTGGAAGAAACTAACCCAGAGATCTGACTGTGCTGTCAGAGCTTTCAACAGGCATATGGAACAAGCCAAATGACAACTGAATATAAACCAGTGAAACCATTCAACTGTGTGCTCCACCTAAATAAGACTTTAGGGCTTAGAATGGAACACGTTCAGTCAAATCTACAGTGACTCAAACACAAGTATGCAAATAAAGCTTCTTTTCTTTGTTTGGAGTGAGCTTTGTTGACTCGCTCCATTCAGTTCCACAAGCAATTCTGTGCTCACTTAAATAGATTGAGAAATGAGATTGATTTTCTCTCCTCCCCCTCTTCTCTGTCGTAATAGGCAGTATTAGCAGGGTCTTTGAGAACCCTTGGAAAAATCCATAAGTGAATGGAACTATTCTCTGTTTTTCTGTAAAAACTACTACCTCGCTAACTCCTCTTGAGCCTTTCTGTATCTGGGTGAGATCTGCAACACTGGTGGATGAAGAAAGAAACCATCCCTGCTTTTAAAAGTTTGTTCTAGTAATGGTGGAATGGTGGTCTGAAACCTAGAACCTAGAGTTCTGCAATAAAATTTTCTTTTCTGGGGCACAAAGAAACTAAGTGATGTTTCAGACATTTTGATCCAGTATAATCAGAACCAGGGACATTTTAATGAAGTCTGCTGCCTTAATAAGACCTCCCAGCTACATTCTTTGATCTGTGTTTCCATTGTAATTGATTTAATATATTGCACTCAATCCAAAAGTCTTGGATAGTTTGGAACAAGTATGATATATGTATATTAAGCAGCCCATCCACCCATGTATTCAGAACTGGAATGGTACATGGCCTTATAAAATTTGTTCTGTCACGTATGGATGACCACGCTTGCCTAAATAAGCTATAGAGAAAATGATGACATTTGAAATGTGAACTCTCACAGGAAGGTCCTAAAAGCATTTGTTAAGGAAATTACAACCTTGTTCTTTAAACTCTCCAATATAATTTAAAAGAAAATTGTATTCTTGCTATAAAATGCAATAAAATACCTTGATAAGAGTGTGGAAGTTGTGCTAATCTCCATTCAGTCCTGGAGGTATAGAAATGTAATTTCTATGATGTTCTCTATAGTTACTGCTGTTAAATTCTGTAGTGCCTCTCCTTTCAGGAAAATGACATTGAATGTTAAAGAAACCTTTTTAAAGGTGAAGTCTCTGTGGCAGAAGTGCTCTTACCTAAGAAATATGCCTGAGATGAGACAAATATCCCTATGCTAGTAAAATTATGGACTAGGAACTGAACACATGGGCATCTTTTGTCTCCTAATTTCCGCTGTAATATTTCAAGCTTCTTCTACATTTGTATAAATTTAACCACATATTAACACCCAAAATTTAAGCAATGAAACTTGATTATCAAGCCTCAGAAAGGAATAGCTGGTGCAAGCCCATTTACACATGTTTTCTCTACAATATTTATTAAGCCAATTAAATTTTATTTCCTCATATAGCATCACTCCCTGGAAGAAGCAAATGACATCATGAAGCTGACAGAGGCTGCTGGTGGTTACCTCGGGGAGAACTGACCACATGGCATATGGGACTATCATTTTCACAGTGCATACCTCATTATATCCCTGAAACCATTCTGTGAAGCAACTGCGTAAAAAACAAAAAGCAATAAACAATGCTAGTGTACCTAGCAAAACCCCAAAAAAGACATGAACAAAAAGATAGATCCCAGAAGTAGCACTGGGACCCAAATCAGGAAACTATCATGGAGATCAGAACTATGTGAGGAAATCCTTTTCCTCCAACATGCCATGTTTTCAATTTTCAAATAAAATAAAAACTTATTAATTCAAAGGGATGTGTTTCTGGTACATCAGGATATTATGATTTAATGCATGAGATGTGTGAGACCTGTCGGGTTGAAGGCACAGAAATGGAGTTCCAAGTCACTAGATGATCCCAAACATCTTAATCCCTTTTAAGCTTCAGGAATTAGGACCTGAGCTAAATTCTGCAGAAACAAATATATACCTTATTATTAGCTCCAGCAAGGGGAAGTCTTCCTTTAACAGTTCTACCAGTGTGTGACATCCTCCCAGCTCACTAGTCCTGTAATTCTAGCTGGGGTGAAAAACAATTCAGTACAATAAAAATAAACAGTCAAATCAGAGCCGGTCTTTTGCATGGAAAAAGGGGTTTTTTCACTTCCTGTTCAGGGTGTGGCTAAACTGCGGCTTTCTCAGATTCCTGCTACTCCATCTGCTCTACTACAAAGTCTATGAGTGCAATAAAAGGTAAAGATTCAAGTAATGTAACATCCACACATCTTGACAGAAGTATTTCATTTCTTAGTTCGTGATTTCTAGGTTGACAACAATATTTCTGGAGTGGTTCTGTCTGTAATCCAGGAGGGACTGGTGTTTTCTGACACACAATAAAACTAACAGTAGGACTGACACGTTTACATTTATGGCAAAGCCATTGGGAAAATGTACTTTAAGGACTTAAAATATTAGAAAAATACTGCTGCAAACTTGGTGCAGGCATTTGCCTTGTTTGAAATGAGACTTCACTAAGAGCATTTTGGTAAGTTTTATGAACAGCCTTTTATCCTCTTTACAGTTTTATCTTAACAGAGAGATTTACTGAGGATTATAAGCTGCAAAAAGACTATAATGGCAGAAAATCTCTCACAGTTAATTGCAACAAAATCAACCAAGTCCCGTGAGACACAGAAGGCAACGTGTGTCCTAAGGAAAAGAAGAAATTCTGAGGAATCTGAGGCATGCTCTGCTATTTCAGTTGAGCAAAGACAGCTGGAAAAAGGAAATATGTGAAGGAAGTGACTGTCTGATATTTGCCTTCTACTCTAATGTGCTCTTTCTCTGATTTCTTTAGCCCTTCTTCCTCCAGCTCTGTAAAATAACCCTTTCCAAGAACCATAAAAGAGAACAGAAACATACATTTAATTGTCTTATAAATTGAATTATTATTTATGACAGGCTTTACATTTTGCAAGTATAATATTATGCAAATTCTCAGGAGACCCTTTCGTTTAAGAGCTTGTATGAAATATTTTTGGTAGCTTCCCACTTGATTTTATTTCCAAAATAGACAACCTAAACACATGTACCTGTGTCCCAAAGACCAGACAGTACATCCTTAATTATGTTCAAAAATCTAATCCTTGAATTATGGACTAGAGCATAATTCATTTCTACATTAGCAAAAGTGTGCTTTAGAAGTGATGGAGCATCCCTTACCATATGTTTTATGGTTCTTGCATTTGCATTTACAAGGGAGGAACGACCATCTTGAATATTTTAATAGCTGGATATATCATTTTTCTTTCTTATTCATCCTATCTGATCACCTCAAATATGATTGAATTCTTTTACTGTATCTGCTACCATATAAAAATAAGTGTATACTTATCTTAAACACAGTTTCCAATATAGAAGAACTAATCATATGGTCCACATGGCCAGTATTTTGTTTCTAACAATCTCCACTAAATATTCAATGCTTAAGAAAGGAGGATAAAGACAAACACTGAGTTATACTTCCCTCTGCTGTACTCTTGCAGCTTCCAGCAAACTGTGTCTAAGGGAATTCAAGAAGTAGGAGGTTTCATCTGCATAACGAAAATCCCTCATAGCATTAGCCTGGTATTCTGTATTAGTTGTAAAATGTCACATCAATTAATTTCTATCCAGCTGAGCTGGATCACGTATTGATCCCCTCAAATACAAGGCTCACTGTCAGGATTTTAAACAGTGGAGTGACAGCTGGTACAGAGATTCCTGTTTTGTAGCTGTATTTGGTGGGTTAGGGAAAAAAAAAAAAAAAAAAAAAAAAGGGATAGTAATGCCTAAGGTGTGTGCTTCAAACTGGGTGAAGTAGTAGGGAAATATATTGCAGAATATCTTGGGTATCCAGAGGCTGAAATGCATTTTACTGTGTTCATCTCATCTGTATTCACTATGCCTCAGGGTTTTGCATCCACAGAGCTTTGTTGAAGATAAGGCTCCTGGGCAATATTAGGGAAATGCATTTTGGGTGTTTGGAAGATAAGCATCATCCTTTACCCACTCATCTTTGATTAAAAAAAAAGAAGAAGATAAAGCAGTTAGCTGTTCCACAGCTCCATCAGCATATTGCAAACCACAATGGGATGGTGGCAAGGATGGGACTTGAGGTTTTCCCTTTTGGCTATCAGACCAATTCACACTTCTGGAAGAACCACTTACTACCACTCCAGAGCAACATTTTTCCCTGAGTGTGCATGAAATTCACTCCAGGGCAGACTGCTCACAACAAACTGGGAAAGTTTTACAGCTTTGTTTTGGGATGTAAGCAGGACACTGTTGTTTCCCACTGCCTCTTTCATGATGTATTTTATCCTGTTCATCGGTGTGAGGCAGAAGGACAGATAAAGACAGAGGCCAGAGGAAGAATGATGTGATGTTTACAGGTTTTGTCAGGGATTTCCTATTCTAAGCATGTTGTGCTTCACCTCAGAGTTACTATCTAACAATTAGAGTATTGAACAGTGATGGAAGACAAAATCAGAGAACCGGATTTTCAAGAAATGCCCTTGGTGCCCTGGAGCTATAGATGACCACAGGGATTATGCTAAAAATCAGTTTCTTAAAATACCAACTATTTTTCCAGAGCTCCCACTGTATTTGCTGTACAGTTTTAAATACAGGTTGACTCTATATTTTCTGGTTTTCTATACTGTGTGTTCAGAATCAAAACTGCCACAAACAAAACTTTGATTTTCCACAATTAAATGGTGTGATTCAGTGGGTTTAAATTCCCAAGTGGGATGCTGTGAGGCACATCTCAGGGTTAAAATAGAGGAGAAGTCCTCAGCAGTAACTGCTCATTTATTCCTGTTGTCACTGCCAGGCAGAAGAAATAATACTCAGTAAATTCATGGCTTTCCCTCACCACTGGATCACATGGGGTTGGAGTTTCACTCCCAAATCATCTGACATCCATTGCATAGCTCATCAGCACCATCTTTGTGTGGTGCAGAGGAGCATGAGGACATGTTCTCTGGCCACCTGGGCCTTCTCTTAATACCTGGGGGCTGTTACAGTGTAAGATAAATGAACCCTCTTCTCTTCTGTCAGGATTTAGAAGTTAGACATGCACCTCTTGTTTATAGGAAGGGTTTTAAGGGACATCTGTATCATGCAGTCCTGCACAGAGCTGCCCTGGTTGTATCACTTTGCAGGCATCCATGCCCACAAAGGGGAGAAAGAATCTGAATGCAAATTAACAGCTAATATCAAGTATTTGGCTTGATGCCACACACATCCTACACTTCTGGTGTTCTCCCAAATTAATTTCCCTTTAAAAAAAAAAAAAAAAAGTATCTCCAGTCCTTGATTGCAAGAGGGGAAGAAGGGGAACTGTTAGATTTGGCATTTATTAAATTGCCTGAATGAGCCCCAAGACAGACATCACTGACATTTCCTGAGCAGAGCAGTTTCTTTCCAGAATCTGCAGTTTCATCGAAGTGTTTCTTTGGAACGTGTTGGGGTTTTTTGCACAGAAACCCCACACAGCAATTTGGAAAAAAAGCTGGAAATGTTATTTACTTACTAGTTTCATTTAAGTTCTATCAAAACCATTAATTTCAGTTGGAGAAAAACATTTAGTTTTATCCAGCTTATGTATCTGGCTTGGCCTTTGCCATACATTCTAATGTACATAGAGAAGTAAAAATAGGATAAATTTCACAAGTCAGCATCAAATCCTTCCATCCTATTAAATGAAGCAAATCACCACAGCTTTCCAGACTTGAATGCATTTTTGCCACATCAGCCCCCCCTAAAAGTTCAGGGTTTAAAAGTGATAATGAAGAAAGTCCTTGAGATGCTGGAATTTCCTAAGGAATTGTAATTTTCTATTATGACCAGCTTTTGCTTTTTTAAAAAAAAATAAATTAAAATATTGGCTATACTTCTAAATACCTGTGCTTTGTGTTGATAATGTTATTGGATTGCTGATGACATTAACATTTTTAATTAGTGCCATTAGGTTACAGAGTAAACAATTAAATTGCTGTTATTTTCTACAAGTCTACCTGGCTGCTCTGCTTATCCTATGGTCCCATGTGCCTTCAAACTCTAATTGCAAAAAAACAGCCACACCTAAGACAACAGCCAAATGTTCTGCTGAAGTTCTCCATATGAAAACCTGCAAAATAATAAAATCCTTGGATTGTGGCTATAGCATTAAAAAAACAAAAAGTAAAAGCAGAATTAAAGTAAATGCAAGTGCTACATACATACTCCATCATTCATCTGCAGTCAGTAAGAGTCTCAGTTTTAAATATATATTACGCTGCTACTCAATTTCCATTTTACCAGAGCAGATTGTGGAAGAACATCGAAATTCTTCTGCAAAATTGATGTTTCATTCTGGTGCAGAGCACAAAGAGCTTTAATGCACAAGATGCAAATTGTCATGGTCTTATCCTGGGAACAGTCTTGAAATCATTAGTCAGTTTGCCAGCATAAGGAACATACCATACACATCTCACAGATTCTGTGTTAACAACTTGAAGTCTTATGACCAATCTGTTTTTTTTATAACAGTTTGTGAATAGCTTTAAACTAAATGAGATCTATTCATCTATCTCTGATTTTGAATGGGGTTTTCATCTCGTGTCAATCATTTCATTGCAGATTTGGATGTTTTCTGTTTTAAATATATGTGGTGTGATTAGAATACCAGGCTAGACAAGGACTATTTCAAAAACATTTATCATCTTAAACTGTTAGTGTTGGTTTTGGAATGTATCTGGTCCTTTTTAATGCATTCTCCTTAAAGAGAAACAAATTACTTCATTTTCCTAGGGAAGTCCAATCTGTTCTTGAGAAAGCTTTGCTTTAAAGCTGCCTGTCTACTTGGTTTTCATATTGCTTTTTCTTCCTGTGTTTTGTTTTGCTAGTGTCCATCTTCAGGAAGGCAAATTTGCCAGTGTCACAAGACTGGCACGTGGCATTCTGCAGGGAAATCAACACCTTGTCAGAAAGGCTCAGTCCCAAAAGAAAAATCGTTTGTCTAAAAGTTTGCAGCACAGCTTTCATTTGCTCTAATTAAAGCATGTATGTCATTGTTCTAAGGTTCTCTGCATTAAATTTATGAAGCTATATGCCACATTTTGGAATGCAATTAATGTGTGCCTAAGCTTTCCATTTCCTTTACTGTCACAGGGGATGTATTCGATAGTGTTATTTAATATTTTAACAGAAGCTACAGAAACTGAGATTAGGCAAGTTTGTTCTAAATTAAAAACTACACAGAGCTCAGTGACTCAACCTTTTTTTTTTTTTTTGCCCAAGAAAATTTTTTTTACATGTTAAATTCCTTTTCTATGTAACTTACATTTTTAAATTCTTCTCCCTAACATCAAGGTTTCATGCACAGTTCACCTGGTTTATGGGCAAGATAATTTTTGTCTGTTATTACGTGAACAATAACATCCACACAAGTGTCATAGGAGCTTAATTAAATTATTAAATGTCATGCAAATTTGGCTTTCATTGTGTAGATTGGACTGTGTATTGTATCTATCAGCTGAGCCACTGGAACCCGGGACACTGCTCTGAATCTAAAGGTTGAACTGCTTAAGTGGAAGAATCAGGTCCCAGAAAATCTCTGAGGTTTGGCATTTTAAGGGGATAACTATGCAGACTCCTAGACCAGCTTTATAGAAGGTTAATGCAAGTGGTTGCAGGATCCTGTCTCTTTTAACATTTTTATGACAAACAAAACGTACAGGTGAAATGCTGAGTTGTAGCATTACAGGCTGGGGGACGTGTCTCAGTTCACACTCACCTCTGGACAGCAGCAGGATGGAAACAGGGTCAATAGCCAGGAGTGCTGGTCTCCAAGTCTCTCCCCCATATGATCGACTAAGTCTGCAGGATCAGTCCCTTTGGACCTCCAGGAGTTTTGAGGAAACCAAGTTGTGTCACAAATAATTTGGCATCAATTTTCTTTCTGTCAACACAGTGCTCCATGAGTAGCAAAGCTTTAAACCAAAAGAGGAAGCAAGGAGCAGGCAAGGTGTGAGACCAATGCACCATGCAAAAAGCCCTGCCTTGGAGGCTTGCTTTTATTTTAAAAAGGGAGGTGTACAATTATGAGATTTTCACATTATAGTTCTTAATGTATCTTCTCTCTTTCATGTTAGTATTACATGAAATCCTGCAGTTCTCACCTAATGAGCAAGTGCTCAGTAGCTGAAGTGCTTTAAAGCAGCACCCAGATGCCAGACCTCTCACTCAGAGGCAGGGGCAGTGATGAACAGTAACATGAGACTGGAGTACTGAAGGTAATGTAAATCTCCAAGAGAGCAGCTCTGGATACTGTGCAAGACTTTTTGCTGTATGAGCTGCAGAAAAAACCCAAACATCTTATGTAACTATTAAGGACTCCTGCTTTTTTGGTTCAATATTTTTTGCATTCCTGTTCCCACCTTGTAAACACAGACAGTGTGTTTGGCTGGTAACTGTGAGGCATTGAGGTGTTCTAGCTGTCAAGACTTATGTTTCTCATTCTTCAGTTCCATTAAGGACATCCCTTGCAGCTGGGAGGATATTTGGGCTTGAAAGTCTGGCTCATACAAATAACTCTTAGTTTCACAGAGAGTCTAGATCATAGGGACAGAAGCAGCTAAGAAAGATGGAGTGAGTTGCCCATCTTACCTGTAAGTTAATGAAGGAATAGCATGTCTGGCAATGTAGGTGCAGTGCTAAGGACAATGTAGTGATTTTTTTTTCTGATTCTGCTCCAGTGATGAGTAAAAGATTGGTATATATGTCAGAAATAATAAAAAACATATTAAGACATACATAGACAATAATCTTTTTTTCAATAGATTCAGTCAATTAATCCAGTTTCCCTGAGAACATGACATTATTTACTACCATTTAGATAAGTAAGTATTTTAACTGCAGACCTACAGAAGAGCTAAAAACAACTCATACAAGAGAAACCATCATCTGTATGGAAATAAAAAATCTGAGATGATGAGGCAAATACACCCCCCAGTGCAAAGGATGAATAAAAGGTGAATAAAAGATCTAAGATGCAAAGGTGAACACAGTCTCAGTGCAAAGATTCCTGACTAGTTATTAATTCATATTTGTAATGAAAAATAGTTTAGGATCCACAAAACTAAATTCTGGCTTTGGTTATGTCGTCTCTGAGAGGTAAATAACAGTTAGTTACTCAGAGCTTGCTAAGCCAATCATCTCTAATCTCTCTATGAGCAACGCAGAGACAGTGGGATTGTTGTATTACTGTCTTATCTGGAAAAAATAAGAAACAAGATCTACCCAGACATGAATTTGGCTTTGACAAAGAACAGCATAAAATAGAAAAATATTTCTTTCAGTCCAGTGGTATTACCTCTGACCAGCATTTCCAGAAATTTATTTTTTAAATCCCTTCATAAACTCAGTGGGTTATGAAGTAATATTGCATAGCAGACACATGAGCAAGAAGTAATAATATGTGGTGTGGGTTTTATTCACTTATGACACAAGATTGCTGCTGGAATACGTGCTGGAAAAAGAAAATTAATGGACAGATAAAGAGAAGTGGCATTTCTATCCTATGGATCATATTAGAACAATTTTGGGAAAAAATTGGAGCCAGATTATCAAAATGGTGTAAGTGAAGGAAACTAATTTTTTCCGTGTTGTTCCTTCTTTGAGAATGGGTGTCAGAAGGCAGAGCAAATGCATTTTTACCTTGAGATTCAGTGAATGTTACTACTATTATCTTCATAAAAAGATATTTTGCAACTTCACTGGAGCTAGGTCAGCCTTCCTTCTCTCCAGCAGTAAAAATTACAGATCCAAATTAAGAATTTTTTTCATACATATCAAGGTGTTAGGTTCAGTGAGGTGCCGTGAAAGAAACAAATATAGACCCTCCCAATCCTAATAATGTACTGTCTCCTGGTAACAGACAATAAATTGTTCCTGTTGTCAAATAGAAAATTAAATTTCCAAGTGGACTGAGAGTCTTCAATACCCTGAGGAGGCAGTTTTAGAGTTCTTAAGCACCCATCCTACCTGTTTAAGCATAGCACCATTAATTCATCTATTCAGACACTTTCTCTCTGTCTCCCATGTTCTATGTCATTTCCAAAGATAGCACAGATTTTTTAAAAACAGGATATTTAACCCCAAGACATATCTGCCTGTCCTTTCTCCAGATATAAATGACATCAGGGTCAACGGGAAGACTCCAAATGGCATCAGAGATGCTCAGTGCTTTTGATCACTAAATTTTTTTTCATTATTAATTTGTAATAACTTTTTCCCAAGGAAAAAGGTTTTGGTGGTGGTGAGTTCAAGCAGTTCATTCAATTTGAAAACCTAACACACTGCTTGGCCCTGTTATGCTAAATAAGAGTAGAAGAAAAGCAGGACAATCCATGGGAAAGGGTCAAGAGCTGCAGGTGGAGCCAAAGCAAAAATGTATCAGAAGTCCTGAACATCACTATTGATGGAACAAAATGAACATCTGAAACCAGATGTGCTGCTTCCAGTTCTCACTGGGATCTCAGGGGACAGCACCCCTGCCCTGACACCGACTGGTGCTGCAGACGACATTGTTCCTGTGTTTGTAGCCCCCACACAAATATCTCTGAACACAGCACATTTATTTTTTTCTTGCCAGACCAGAAGTCTTCACAAGGAACCATCACTGAGGGATGTGGCCAGTTCAGGGCATTTGAATGTTAAAACATGATGCTCACAACTGACTCTCCAGTCCTACCCACTCACTGAACACCCCTGGCAGGGCGTCAGAGTAGAATCTCTCTGAGTACTGTGCAGAGCCAGAACCATTCAGGCTTAGTTTTTTTATTCCAATCTCTCTTCAAAACTCACTTTTTCCAGCTCCATATTTTTCCAATAACTATCAAAGATAAAATCCAAAATTATGATAATTTGCCACAATTTAGAAGCATTTTTAGGACTTTGTGTTCCAGCTGCACAGACCTGGAAGTCACTATTGAATCACCTCTCTTCTGCTGTGGGCTGTAGCTTTTATACTGCAGAGCCATTTCCTCTCAGAAAGCTCAGTATTTTCCTGAACATTTGGACAAGAAATTCCAAATTCAAAAGCAATCATTCAATGCTTAAGTGAATTCCACTGGAATGGGCTCTTATTATTATTTCATAGCAAATACGTATGTAGCCAACTCCTTGAGACATGAGGACAGTGACAATCCTTGCTCCACAGAGCCCATGGCTCAACTTGTGGGCAGATAAACAAGACAAATCTGTAGGATGGTGTGGGAGGCAGGCACGATGGGATTCCAAAAAAAATCCCAAACAAACCCCATTCAGGGAATCAGCTTCCAAAATATTTCTTACGGTTTTCAAGGTTTCAAAGATAAAAGAGTCATTCCAAACATAAACTCTCATCCCACACAGACAATGCCTGTACTTAACACACTGTTGTCTCAGCAGGCTTGTACTTGAAGTAGAAAACCTTATTGCACTGGAATATTGCCAGGAATTAACAGTTGTGATGACTGCAGAGATGTGCTGCATGTGGATGATCACAATTAATTTACCAAAGGGCTGAGTATCCTTTATCTTAGTCTGTATGGCTGAGGATCCTCAGTAAAAGAAAGAAGGAAAAAGGGAAGGGAAATGGAAATGTCACAATCATGCTCAAACACAGTGTTTTCCAAAGGAGCTCAACCTAAATATATTTATTTTCCAGACAATTCCAATGCTATATATTCTTTTACTAAAAGTTTAAACGAACCTTGAAGACTTCTCTTTTACCACCAGCCAATATGAACACAAACACTAATAGTTCCTGCAGCTCAGCCAGTATGAGGCAGCTTGATAAACATCTAGGATGAACAAGGTATTAGCACATTACAAATCCTTTTAATTAAAGCTGATAAAATATTTCTCCACTGCATAGAAAGAGCAGTCTGACTAATTCAGGGAAATATTAGCACACACACACACAAAGCTGAATTCCAAACTACGAGGGAATTTCAGCTCCAAAATCCAGCTTTGGAGTTTGCCCTCCTCCTTGTCCACTGAAAACCAAACCCCATCAAAACCCTGGGTATCAGAACAAATCCTCATGGTAAGCAGACATTTCTAGCTGCTGTATGCCCAGGTGCACTAGGATTTACTTCCACCTGCTGCTGAAATAAGCACTGTGCAGCAAAGAGTTTCAGCCCATATTTTCCC
The DNA here is from genome assembly GCF_000747805.2 of Chaetura pelagica. Lineage (NCBI taxonomy): Eukaryota > Metazoa > Chordata > Aves > Apodiformes > Apodidae > Chaetura > Chaetura pelagica. The sequence continues at coordinate 866,734 of NW_009954311.1, read as the reverse complement.
AGTCTGCTCAGTTTTCTCCATCTTTGGGCTGAGCTGAATTTCCTTCCTTTTTCAGACTTTTCCTCTCATCCCCAGGCAGCTGCTCACAACCCACTCCTTCCTTTCTTGTTCCAACTAAGCCCTTTTAAGATTCATATTCTTTTTGATCTCTGGGCTCTCAGACTTGGCAAGCCAGCTGTGTAAATGCCCAGGGCCTGGAAAATTGCATTTTCCCAATGGATTATTGAGTTATTGTTATTTTAACTCCCTTGAAGTTGTTTACCCCAGGTATCCTGTCTTGATCACTGTTTTGTAGCCCATTGGCTTCCATCTTCTAGACTAAACAGTTTTCTTGGACTGAGCTTTATAAATAACCTTCACATGCACAGGATGAAATATATAAACTCTTCATGAAAGCAGTACACTTAACTACCCTGGTCCTCCAAACCACAGTAGTTAAGATCAGCCATCTAGAATGTTATACCAACAATTCCCAGATTTATAGGTGAGGTCATTGGTGGCAGAGACTTCAGTGCTGCAGGGTCTCTGACTCTTGAATTTACTTTTCTTTGTAGAAGTTCTCAGCTCTCTTCTATTCACATGAGTAGAGCAGGGGGAGTAGGCAAGTCTCACCCAAGCTAGTGTAGAAGCAGTTGTCTTATTAAAAAAAAAATTCTAGCAACCAGAGCTTTTCTGCTTTGTAAATTCTCTTGCTAAAATTTCCAGCATAGCCTGAGGTTTCTTACTTTTTTTGATAACTTTTTTAGAAGTGAGGAGAATGAAACACTTCCAGCATAGAATAGAAAATATTTCCCAAGACTTCTGAAAAGACGCTGTGGTTAGAAAACACTGCAGCCTATTTCTTTGCCCTATTCCCCACTTCTGCTACATACAATTAAAATGATATACACTGAAAACCTAAGGAGATAGATAAGCACAAATACTCAGAAGTGGAAAAATAAATTAGAAATCCATTTCCAGTTTTCTGGAAAAACTGAGCTTAAATCAGCAAATATGTCAGATTTAGCAGCTGATACAAACAGCTACTTTATGTGGTGAGCTCCTCTGACCTGAGGCTACAAAAAGCTGCAGTGGGAACAAAAGAGGAGGTGGAGCTGGCACAACTGCTGTCACTAACTGCATCCTGTCCGAGTCCATGTAACACTCTATTCAAATCTTTTTTTGTCATTTGATACCTTGAATATGGCTGTGTCCCCAGTCACTGCTAACAAGATGACATGCAAAAGAAAGCCTTCCTAAAGAAGCCTGGATCAATCTGGAGTTAACTTCTCTTATCAGCATCAAGTACTCTCCACACTTGGTACAAGGCTGAATAGTTTTCTCCTAATTCTGCACCGAGGGGGAGCTGCAAATGCAGAAGCTTTGTGGTCCTTTGTAAGAAACTGCTGGAGTAACAAAACCCACCCAGACAAGAGATCCAACTGTTGCATAAAATGCAGTATCTCATCGCAGAACTAGGGAATGTTCTTTTGCAATGCAGGAAAATTATTCAACGTGCTGGCATTTATAAATAACCACACATCAGAGTCATGAGGATCTGAAGAACACATTCTTTCCAAGAAGAATATAAGTCCACTAAAGACTGAGTGGTTGAGTGTGAGAGGTGTGGGAACATGTGAGGTGAGGGGTGCAGTGGGGCTGGTGGAGCTGCAGGGGCAGGGCAGGGCCACCTGCCAGGTCTTGCTCATCTCCTGCCCCCTGTGAAGTGCAGCAGCTGGATCCTCCAGCCCTTGGGCACCCATGCAGTTGAAAGCCTTGTGCATCTAATGAACTGCACTACCCTCATGCAAAGGAGATAGATGAGAACTGCACCACAGAAAGAACAGCTCCAGGACCATATCTGTGCACTGATGCTATGGCAAGAAAAGTCCTTTTCCAGCCTTTCAAGACTTTCTGTGGAGCCACTTTTTGGGGTAGGATGTGGAAACAGATTCTGGGATGCCCTTGAGGAAAACTGTTCTGTGTCTTCAGATTTTCCTAAACAATGGGACTCGCTGATAGGAATTAATTCTCTTTTCCCTGGCACATGATGAAAAAAAAATCCATCCGTGTGGTCTGAGTAGCAGAAAGTTATTATTGATGTGCAAAGCTTCTCAGAAAAGGACAGAACAAGCTCCAATTTCCTTCTTTGCTGGAAGTCTGCAAAGGGGTTCCCAGGAAGACTTCCATCAGTCACCCTGGGATCGTTTCTCTGGTGCAAACAGGATCACACTCAACTGAGACAGGACTCAGATTTTTTTTTTCCCCCTATATTTTCATTATACTAGCATATCTATCAGCACTACATCAATAGCAAACCTCACTTAATTTTTCAAACATGAAAAGAAATTGCAAGTTATTAAAAAAAACTAAAATCTTAATTTTTTTTTTAAAATCCACCATTCTATTAAAATAATAAGGCTGAGGTATAAAGGGATTTTTGGGGGTCTTTCAATTTGTGGCAGAGAGTTTAAAACTATTTTAGTAAAGGACAAATAATCTTAATATGAACAAAAATTAAAAGAGATTAGTTCAGCAATGAACCATTCACAGACACTTGGTCATAAACCAACAAACAACTCGTCATTCTTAATGTTATTCTTCTCCAGGGAAATAAGCTTTTTGTTTGCTGTGATGAACTGTTATAATTGAGTTTAGCTTTACTGGAGTAATAAAGCAGCTTAAGCAGCTGAGATTTATTCTGATTTAAAAGATGCTTGCAGCAGAAAAAATGTCCTTGTGATATAACCAGGTCCTCCTATGTACTTAAAAAGAATTATAATCTGTTACTTTTCTTGTCAATTTTACTTTTTCAAGGAAAGACATGTAATTTTCATTGCTAATATACACTGGGCACAGAAGATCAGATGGCAGATATTATAATGAAGTGTTCTTTGTTTACTGAGAAAACCCCACGTTCATTATTTTTTAATAATGTTTGACAGTCTCGTCACACATGGGGGTCTCAACTGGAATTGTCGTTCTTCACATGCCTGAGGTTGATTTATTTTGTCACCAAGCTGAGCTGATTTTATTGGAAGGAGCAACTGAAACTTTTCTTGCATCTTTTGCTGTGAGAGTGCAATGGATGAAACCCTGATGCACCAGCTGTATCTCTCAGCAAACTCCTCATTACCTGCATGCAGGCTGCCCTCCGTTGCTTGTTAATTTTTAAGGCTAACATGTTTAATAAGGAGTTACATGGAGCAGGTAAATCAAGACATAGGGGTGTCTCTGCTCTTGCCTCTACATCTGCAGCTCTGATCAGAGCTGATCATTTGTGCCACATCAAGCACTGACTTCACAGACCAGAAAAATATATAATAGGTATGAGTGAAATAAAAATCCTTCTCATGCAGCTTGGTCTCAGGACCATAGTGAGGTTTGTGGTGTGACTAGATAATAAGCCCACAGGTACAATTTAAATACCATTTTACCAAGCACATCAAATAGAAAACCTCAGAGAGAATAGTTCTTTTCTAAATTGGGCTTGGCAGGCTGTTTTACAACACCCTGGGAAATCGCAGAGGATCAGGCTGGAAAATTATTTCATCTAATGAAAAACATTGGGAGCATATAAACGCTGCCTTTCACATGGCCAAAATATGCTTTACAGAAGGAAAAGAACCGTGACAGCAAACCAGAGATGTGTCCCACACAAAGCCCATCCATCACTTATCTGCTCACTAACTAAAGGCCAGTTCTGAGCTTATTTGTGCTTCCAGAGGAGCATCAGCCCATTGAAGTGCACTGCAAAAAAACCCAGGGCAATTGAGGCTTATCATGTCTCCACTGGAACCCTAGGTATGCTTTTGACATCAGCAAAGGAAACCTGGGGACTTGAGGGTTGATTCTATATCCAGTGGTTTGCTTCTAAGCACAAATCAAAACCTCAGGAGGGAACTGAGGGCAGGTGGGACTTTCTTCTACCTTGTACTAAAGGCCAGGTGTGTAAAAGCCCAGCTATTTTACCACTGAACACAATTCTTATTTGAATCTAAGCTTGTATGGATACAGAAGAAGAACACTTCCCAATATACATCAATTTATATGACAATTTCATATTTTCACCACTGCTTAAGCAAGATGAGGTTGTCTTTGTACAAAAGAGAATCATAACTTCTCTCAGACATTTCCAACCTTTTCTTAACCCACATCCTAGCAAATCATATTTTTTCTCTTGCTTCACCTTAAGCCAAAAAGAAGAGCAGTCTGACTTTCAGGGCTGTTTTTTTTTAAAACGCCTTCAGAGCATTTTTCAGCTCAATATGCCTATATATATTCCTTTTGGCAATGGAACATACTGGAAGGTCTGTTCTTTTAAGATAATTCTGCTGCTGTTCTCTGAACAACAACAACAAGATGCCTGCTTCTTGCTCAGAAACCCCAGAGCATCCATGGCAGGAAGGCATGATTTGCTCTCTAGAAAAAAGTAAAATATTAAAAAATCCTTCCATTTGGCATGAGGAACCATTTTCAGTTCCAAGCCCATATTTTCATTTTGGTTCCTCCAGTCATAAATGTCTTGTGATACTGAGTAACAACAACATAATCTGAAAATTATGCACAGAGGAACGAGATTGTTCATAGCTGTTATTCCTCATCTGTGACTTACACATTCAACAGATGATGTTTTTTTTACCTGCAGCCTGTTCCAAGGGACACGTGCCATACACCCTGGTAAATATTTGAAGGGAGCCTGGTGTAATGTATGACCCACAGGCCTTGTGATCCATCCCAGCTATTAACTACTTGAGGTATTAAGACATTAGCTAATAAGTTACAATTTATGTGTTGAAACAAATTCTTGTAGTCTGGGTCTGCCCTCAGAGGCCACCTGAAATGAACTGAAGAGTCTTTCCCATCACTGTTACATCAAGTAAGTCCCAGGTCACCAACCTCCCAGAGTAGCAACCAGTCATTTTGACTTGGCTCCACTGGGAGACAGAGCACGTCAGTGTCAGCAACACGCACTTTGGTGAGGGCTCATTAGCACTCTGCTCAGCTCTGCCCCCTCACACAAAACTCTACAGATGGGGAGCAATCCAGTTCTCTACTGGAGAAATTCAGGTCAGAGAGTTATGGGCCCTCAGACCTGAATTTCTCTCCCATCCCAGCTCCTCGAGATTAAGTCAGAAGAACATTAACGGACAGCGTGGGCACTGCACTTGCCTTTCTCTGTGTAGAAGCTGCCTGCATAAAAGGCCCATTTTACTAAACCCTTCATTTGCAGCCAGATTGCTTTCTCTGCTCTTGCACTTCTTTTGACCCAGCCTAGTGAGTGTTTGACTTCAGCTCTGAAGAGAATAGAGACGCACAGATAAAGAGTTCATCAGATCACACATTTTCCCAAAGAGACAGGAAAAAGGGAAGAAAACATTTTTCAGAAGAGCTCATTCAGTTTTTTGTTCTCTTGAAGGCTTTTGGGTGCTTGCTACATAAAAATTATTTGGTTTATGCCTCTAAATTTTCAATACCAAAGGAAGTTTGATAGGTAGAATTAACTCCCTTCAAACAGGAAAGGAGCTTCTCACCTCTCACTGCTGTGCAATAAATAATAACTGCACAGAAGAGCAGGAAGACACTGGTCTCTGTCCTAAATTCACCCTATGACCTGTACCTGAGTTGTGAGTTTCCAGCCCCTGTCCTGGCACAGGACATGGTGGCTGGGGGCTACTCACAGCCTCCAGGTCTCACTGTCCTTTTTTCTTCAGCACATCCAAGAGGCAGCTAAAATGCCTCTTTCTGCAATGTCACAGCAACTCTCCTCAGCTGCTGTTCAGGACTCCCAGCAGCTCCTGGCTCTTGCCACAACCACCTCAAGTTCTCCTCCCCGTGTTGGCAAAATCAAAACTGCACCAGTGAAACTATTCTTCAGCCTATGATTGTCTCTGGTCAAGCTAAAACTATCTCCAAAATGAACACACAAGCCTTCAGATTTTAATATCTATCAGTTTCCCAGAGAAGCCAGTGGCAAAATCCAAATGCAAGATATGTTTGGAGAAAAGACATTCTCTGATTTCATGGACAATCAGGGCTGTCTGCATACCTTTCAGTTCACATCATCTGCTTTTCTCAGTCACACTCAGCTCATCTTTCCCTCCTGCTGAAATACAAAACCATAGCTTCCCACAGCTCCACAGTGCATCCCCTCAGAGTGTGTCTCTTGGCCAAACAGAAGGATTTTTAGGGCTGAGTCTGCCTTTTCCTCCTCTATGAAGGGCTGGATGCATTTTTGGGCACAGGGACTACAATTTTTGTAAGGTGTTCTTTAACGTTCTGTCAGACCACGTTCAAGATCCATGACCTTACTTTCAAGTTTTACTGGGAACATACCCAGGTTTCTCCAGGTGACAGGAGCATTTCCCCTCATTCCTGACCTGAGAGGGCATGATCATATAGGAACAGTAAGAAAATTAAACTTGAATTAATGGCTTTACATGGAAAACACTGAGGATTAAAAGTTGTGGATTAAACAACACATTTTACTCTTAGCAAGTCAGCAAGAGCAACAGCACTGAGAGTAACAAAAGAAGAAAAGCTGAAACAGTACAGAAGAGCCCGCAATCTGCTAATGTAAGAGAAAAAAGATAAGATAATTAAGATATTGATCCCAAAAGGTAATTGTCCCATTAAATTGGAAAATGTGCCTCTCATTCAAACAAGAGACTTCGCTGACTACTCAGTTCTCTTGCTCCACAACTCCAGAAGCTGTAGTTTCTCAAACAGAATAGGATGAAATAAATTTAAGAAAGATTCTGGGATGTCCTCTGAGAGGGGACAGACATGAGTCCTGTGCATTCTCTTCTACAGGATCTGCCTATTTAGGCATATGCAGGAAAATTCACCTGAAATAAGTAAAAATGTGCATTTAAAGCAGATTGCTAAAAACTCCATTCCTGTTCAGTTTGTAGTTATATGCTTAGGTTGAAAACTAAGTTGACTGTCATTCAACTCAGCTTAAATTGTTCCTTATTATTAACAGCATCCGATCAGCACTATAGCTCTGAGTGGATGCCCATCCCATGCATTAAACAGTTTAACTGCTTCATTCAGTGTGAATGCAAATCTGACCTCTCTGATCAACTAAAGTTGTCAGTGTCCTAACTCTTCATGTGCAAATATCTAATTTTTATAATAACTTTTTCTTCTAAGACAGAGTATCAGGCAGATTTTCCATTATTTATTGTCACAAGATGATAGGTACTAAGGAAGTATTCTTTTAAGTGCTTGATTTCTATGGGTCACAGTGAGCTGAAAGATGATGAAGCGAGAGAATATTTAAAATATTAATTATATACATTATTTAAAGATCTAAGGAAAAAGGATGATCTATTCCTAACTCTTTTGAGGGAGGTACAGAACTTTCTCATTGGCTTTTGTTAACCTGAAGTTGAACTCTCTCAAGTCTCTGAAGACTCAGAGTGACTTGTGCAGGCTTTGCTCTGTCCCTTCCTCCCCATTTTTCTGTCCCCCACCTGCAGCAGGAGTGACAAGGTGATCTTCCTGCAGACACTGGCCTCCAGCTTAGCTGCCCACTGTGCAGGCCAAGCTCTTCACCTGGCTGTACAAGACCTGCCACAAGTTATCCCAGGCTATTCCTAGAGCTGTTAAGTGCAGCCACAATAAACCTGCCTGTGTTGTAACACTGAGTAATTTGATAAAGTTACATCCAGGCTGCTCCCAAATTCTTTTAAGCTTGTGGAATCTGTTCTTTACACAACTATATTTCTACTAGATAAAACTTTATATATTTATGACAAAAAAAAAATTTAGGGGAAAGATAAATTCATATGTGAACCAGTTTACTTTTCTCCTGCATGAACACTCTGCACTCTATGGCTTTCTCCAATATTATACAACCAGAGTCAATTATAAGCCCTTTATGTTTCCCTAGCAGGAAGGTTAAAATTCAATTCTCTTTTATTGCAGTTTGCAAATATAATATACTCTCCAGCTGGCTTGGAAAAGCTCTTCAATTAAATCATCTTGTGCAATACTGCTTCTTAGTGGCTGGTTCCTCCATGCTCAACAACAAACTGACAAGCCCACAATTCCATGGTATTTATTGGTCCATTCCTTTAATGTGAGAGTTATTTTACAAGATATTTATTTTTCATCCAAATGACCAAATAGACAGTTTTGGGCTTCTGAGTGGGGACAAACTATGCCTTTAAATTTAAAATGTCTCCTCAAGACTTGAGGCAACGCTGCCATCCTTTGTGCCTCTCCCCAGTAAATCAGTTGCTTGGTTCTGTTTGTTTTCAGGGCTTCAAATACTGTTACTAGCAGAAAGTAAAATGATTTGTTCACATAGCAGAGTTTGCGCTGTTATTGAGCTGAGGCAAGAAGCCTGAGAAACTAGAGGGAAATGATCTATTGAAATTTATAATCCTTCCCTCTGCCCTCAGCTCCAGAACATGAGCTTATTATGCTTGCTAGAATAATTACATATCTACCTGTGGCCAGGGGCTGCCCTCCACTGGAAAGTTAAAAAAGACCACACCTAATTACTGTGCTGACTCCATTATTTTTGTCCAACTCCAACATCAAAGAAATCCATTATAGCTTATCCCCCAACCAAAGAAAGTAAATGGACTTACTGGAAGGATCAATATGCTCCAAAAGGGTGTCAGAGGAATAAAGAGGAGGATCCAAGTGCCTTTCTGTAGGGTCCTGTAAAAGCTGGGATCCTTCAGCATGAGGTAATTTCTCCTACCAGCACTACAGCTCCTACTACAGCTTTCAGGCAGGTTTTCCTGCTCTTCTTGCCACATGGGTATCACCTGGCAACCCTGCTTGTTACACACCTGTATTGTGTTGTCTGATTTTCACTGGATACTCCTGGAGACAGAGACTGGATCTTTTCTGCCTTTTAAGAGTTAAGACACGTACATCTAAGACATAATTACTATACACAACAAGCTTAAAATTCCAGGCACCTTTGTTGGCCCTTACTTTCTATGACTCAACAAATTTGTTACCTTGAGGTGCTAAACACAGCTGTGAGCACAGGAGAGAGAGAAAATAAAGGTCAATTTTCTACTACAGGATTGTCTTCTAATTTCATAGAAACCCACTGATGCTGACACCAACACACTGTGTGCTGGTTTCCCTTTCCTCTGAGGTGTTGTTTTTGTGAAAGTGCAAACCAGCACCTTTCCAGCCACATCTGTCTGCCAAGAAGACTGAGTATCTTTGGCATTTTCACCAGCAGAAATGACAGCACTGAAAGCAAAGGGTACAGTCTCAGTGATGCTGAGGGGCACTGTAGAAAGCTGCATGACACAGAAATAATAATAATAACAAGCTGAAGTCCAGCTAATAAAACATTTTCCAAAGGACAAATGTGACACTGTCTTTCTAGAGGTCTGTCCTTGACTGCCCTTTTTCTGAGGCATCCAATTAACATTTGGTGGCTGGGATTTCCCCATGCTATAAGGATAATCAGCCTCTGGGAGTCCTCAAAGCTGTCACTAAGGGGGTTAATGCCTCCTCTCACCAAGGCAAAGCTGCTGCTGGTCTCACAAGGTCTTAATGCTCCAGTCATTGGCTGAGAAAATCTTCCCTGCCCAAGAGCCTTAGGAGGAGGAGGGATTCAGCACCTTACACAACACCTAGTCTTCAGAAATCTTAATTAACGATTGCTGTGTTTATATGTTAAGGCACCTACATGGAAACAGCATCACATTTTTTACTTCCAGGACTGAAATGTATTAGTTTTCATACATTTGCCATGCATGGCCAGGCACAATGAGCAGCAGGAGGTCACAGGAGGCCTGGGTGACAGGCAAGGACAAGCACCAGAACGGGTCTTTTCTGCTGAGAGGCCCTTTGAAGGTCAGGGTTGGAGAGGTTGGCAATCAGCTTCAAAACCTTCTGGCCCATACACCTCACTCAGGCTGGTGACAGGGAAAGTGAATGTCATTCCCCCACGACTTCCCAAAGGACCAGAGTCAAATAGTCACCACAGTGAAAAAAACCCAACAGGATTCCTAAAGAGAAATTATTCACCGGGCTCTTGCCCTTTCTGCCTCTTCATTATGATAGTTATTCCTACCCCATCACCACACTGTAGCACCACCACGCAGTGACAGACACCCTACAGACAGTGGACAGGGTGACAGTCCCTCCATCAAGACTAGAGCAGCTCTCACACTGTGTCACATCTGGGCTGTTCATCCCTGAAGTCGCAGGCTGCTACTTTTTGGCTGCACCCTTTGTGGGAGCAGGGCTGGTACATCAATTGACGGAGTTTGTCCTTCAACATTTACAAATGCATTGGCTTGAATTTGCAATGGAAACTAGAGATCTCTGTGAAATGTGAAAACCAGCAGTTGAATTTTCAGCCAGAGGCAAGTTACAGAATACAACCACTTGCACTGTGAAGGGCTGTGAGGCAAGCTGAAGGCTTCCCCAGCCCCTTTGCCTTTAAAATGCCATGGAAGCACAGAGGCTTTCGGCAGGAAAAAACCTGCTCTGCTCTCAGGAGCTGTGACTCTTCATCCCCTCCTCGGGAAGACCCAGGGGATTGCTTACTTAGCACGCACCAGAGGCAATGGGTAGGGTGAGCAGTCACTGCAGCCAGAGAACCCCAGCAGAGAGCAAAGACAAGTACCCTCCCCACGCCGAGCCTCGGGAGCCGGATCGTGCGGAGCAGCCGGAGCCTCCGGCCGCCTTTCTGCCTCTTCATTATGATAGTTATTCCTACCCCATCACCACACTGTAGCACCACCACGCAGTGACAGACACCCTACAGACAGTGGACAGGGTGACAGTCCCTCCATCAAGACTAGAGCAGCTCTCACACTGTGTCACATCTGGGCTGTTCATCCCTGAAGTCGCAGGCTGCTACTTTTTGGCTGCACCCTTTGTGGGAGCAGGGCTGGTACATCAATTGACAGAGTTTGTCCTTCAACATTTACAAATGCATTGGCTTGAATTTGCAATGGAAACTAGAGATCTCTGTGAAATGTGAAAACCAGCAGTTGAATTTTCAGCCAGAGGCAAGTTACAGAATACAACCACTTGCACTGTGAAGGGCTGTGAGGCAAGCTGAAGGCTTCCCCAGCCCCTTTGCCTTTAAAATGCCATGGAAGCACAGAGGCTTTCGGCAGGAAAAAACCTGCTCTGCTCTCAGGAGCTGTGACTCTTCATCCCCTCCTCGGGAAGACCCAGGGGATTGCTTACTTAGCACGCACCAGAGGCAATGGGTAGGGTGAGCAGTCACTGCAGCCAGAGAACCCCAGCAGAGAGCAAAGACAAGTACCCTCCCCACGCCGAGCCTCGGGAGCCGGATCGTGCGGAGCAGCCGGAGCCTCCGGCCGGAGCGGCCCCGCCGGCCCTGAGCGATGCAGTAAGTGATGGGGATTGCAGCAGCCACCAGCGGGGCTGCAGCTCGGGCTGCCACAGGGGGAACCTCCAGCCCGGGAGCAGGGGCAGAGCTGTTTTCTGGTCGTTTCTCACCGGAGGGAAGGGCTGGAGCCGGGACCGGGGGGTGATGCTCAGGGGGGGCTCTGGGTCCTGTGCTGAACAAGTGCTGCTCCCGGGGCGGCTTTTCTCTACAGTCAAATTCGACAGGGCTTGAAACGGGGATGGTGCTTCATAACTAATGTCAGCAGACCTTTGTCTGCTCATTCTTCATCACACTGCACGGGTGGAAAGTATTTCTGTACCGTTTCTCTGGCGCTGGATGCACAGGGACTGTGCCTTTGGGATCAGGATATTCTGTAGGTTGCAACTGTGGGACCTGGGGGATGAATAACACTTTTGCTCGACTTCAGCAGATATGGCCAGTTTCTAGTTTGAGGTAAATTCTTCAAAGTGATCTGGAATTGCAGGTGCTTTTCTGTGGCTGAATGTTAAGAAGCAGCACTTTAGCACAGCTCTGTGTTTCTTCAGATTCAGATGCTCTTTCTGTGCCCTGCAGTAGCAGCTTCCCCTCCCTGCTGGGTTGGAGGGGGAAAGCAGGATTTTAAAGTTTGGTTTATAAGGAGAGGGATTTTTACACAGTTTGAAAAAGCGTTTTGCCAAATGAGCTTGAACAATAATTGCAGGCCCTTGGGGGAAAGCATTTTGCATTTAAAGCAAATTTGACTGTGCAGTTTTTGTTCTGTTAATTTAGGGACTAAATATTAAGTTGCATCCCTCTGGTTTCTTGATACAGCTTTCTCAGTGACTTAGGAAGCTTTAGAGTAACTGCCTGCCTTGACAATAACTGCCATCTTGGGCTGCTGACGTGGTTGGCCCTTTAAGGCAAAGCAGGCTAACATTTTTGGGAGACCAGTATATGCAAGTCCCAAAAGTCAGGGATTCTTCTCTTGCCGTTCAGTCAAATGCCAATATTAAATAGCCATTGATCTCTTGTGAAGGAGCACTAAATGAAGCAGGCTGTAATTTTCTAACTCTTTTTTTTTAAAGTTGGTTTGTTTAGTTACTGTAAACTGTTGGGAAACACATAGGAAGTCTTTATATTATGAAGAAAAAAAATCCTCTTTGATTTATCGTAGTCATATTTGCTTCAGGCAAAATGTATAATGTCACTTTATTAGAAGAGATAATTCTCAGAAGTTGGACAAATGAAGTGCAGTTTCTGCTGAAAGAGGATGCAGAGAAGCTGCTAAAGATGTGTCTAATGTTTGGTTCCAGGCACAGCCAATAACACTAGAGAAATATCCTGGAAGTTATCACACCTTTCCACTCCTGTGCAACTTGCATGTCTTGAGACTTCCTCTGCTAGAGCCTGATGCTCAGGTGCTGGTAGGAGCTGCCTCTTCCAGCACTGCAGTCATGAGATTTTTTTCCTTTTTGCCTAAGAGAACCCTTGTGACATATGGTGTTACTGAGTTGCTATTATTAAGATAATGAGCAATTAATAAGTAATAATTATTCCTCATTAGCTGTGCAACTTTGAAGATGGACAAATCTACCAGGAGGATGAATTGGATCTCAATCTGATCTGCTCCCCTCTTCTCTTTCTCTTTATCCCAACTTCTTCCTTTCTGTTTACAAGCACCTGGCAGGTGCTGCAGTTGCTCTTATTCAAGAACCTGACCCTTATTATCAACAGACATTTTCAGGTAAATAATTCTGATAATTTTAACAAGCTACTGTTTTCAAATTATTTTCTCCAAGGAACAAAATAGAGAGAGGAAAAGAAATACAAGTAAGAGTTGATGTTGGGCAGGCACTGGATTCTATAATGAGAATCACAGATTAAAAAAAATATTGTAGCTGGTTTTCTGCCTTTATGAAATGCTGAGGTTTTAATCAAAATATACTTCCTGAACTGAAATCTTAAAATTATTTGCCAGATATTATTGTTCATGTACAAATTAACATGGAAAACATTAGGCATAAAAGCTGATTTCTCAACAGTCTAGAATAAATATACTAGTAAACAAGTGTTTTCACTTCTTCATCTTGCCTTTTAAGTAATCCTGGCAAAAAGCCCTGCCTCCTAAGTCAAGTTCCCTTTATTGCATTGCAGTTTTAGAGAGAAACACGCCAGGGGAAGTTCACCAATTTGAACTTATGTTGCCAGTAATGAGTTGTAAGTCAAGTTAATTAACAGGAGTTGCTCAGCGTTTGTAGCCGCCTAAACTACTCGAATTCAAGTCACTATATCTCTGCCACATTTTCACTTGTAGAAGCACTGACATTCCCTGACAACATGAAATATGACTGCACCATCTTGTCATTTAAGTACCAGAGACAAAACTTCCAATACAAAACTATCTACAAGAATATGCAAATGGAAGATAAACATGTTCTGTATTTTCAAAGTATAGTGAAAACGTGTGTCATAATTGAACCAGAAACCAGTGGTGCAGATGAGGTGACATTAAAAGATATGACATTCAGCACATTCTCAAAGAGATAAGCTTAACAGTATTTACACAAGAGCACAGATTTTTTTGCTGCTATGCTTAGTAGAGCTGTCATGTTTATAATGAAAAATACCTTAGATGTAGTGACGTCCAAAATACATACATAGTCAAGTACTTCTCTGACTACAAAAGAAAGGACATTTTCTTCCCTTCCTGTTATTCAGGGGTAGACTTTCTGATGGTGTCAACTACTTATATATGCTGCATAATAATTATTTTATTCATATGTATGAAAGTGTATCTCTTAGAATCTTCCTTATCTGCTGCATTAAGATTGAACTTAAAAAAAAATATTCAAATGCGCACTTAGACAATCTATTTTCAACAACAAAACAAACATGCTATTATTTGCTGTTATCACTTCTTACCAAGGGCAATTGCTTAATACTCTGTACCAGCTGGAACTCAGGACACTCTCTTTGCCACAGTGACTGTCTTCACTTTCCCGACCCACACAAGCCCCAGAACCTACTCTGTGTAAAGCAGCAGTGCAGTAGTACTCAAGGAGGATTAAAGGACTGAGTACTGCCCAAATGCTGCTGCCTGAGCTGTTGTTTTAAACAGGAGCAAAAGTCATGTATTTGCCTCTTTCACATGCTGTTCAAAAGGTATAGATAGGCACCAAAAAAAACATTCAGAATTAGACCACGCTCTACATTTTACAAAGTACCTTCAAAGTGCCCCTGCAAGGCAAGATGACCTTCAGAAGATGCAGAAGAACTGTTCTATGATTCCCCACACACACACTTTCTCTGTTTATTCCATCAAGCTTTAGGCAAGAATTCTGGCATCTGGCTTTAGTGAAGATAACTCAACACACTGAACTTTAAAATAAGGCTGTGAAAGTATTTATCCTAATAAACTTGATGGTCAGTGACAGGCTGCAAATCAGACATCTGATTTGCACCAAAACATCTGGAGGAAACTCTAAATGCTGTGTGCTCAGTTCCAAACCTTTATGAGTTCAAAGAATATTTAATGATCCTTTCATCCCGTTTGAACATAAATACAAAGGAAGTAGCATGTGAAGTGAGCAAGGGTTTGCTTGAACAACGGCTGCAGAGACACTTTCTCCACATTATTTTAACATTTAGGTTTCAAATCTATTTCATCTAGCCCTGGTGAGCCTGAGGCCCTGGGGGTCCTATCCACAGATACTCTGAATTCACAGGAGTCAGCCAGAGATTTCTAGACAGGAAGAATATCATATCCCCAGTGCCAGTCAGTACTTTGTTCAGAGGGAAAGATGGGGAAACGAGACAGAAGGTTGCTGAAAACACAGATGCTCACATTTCTTTTGCTGTAAACAGAAAAAGGATTTATTTCTTCTTACCATAAATCACAGGTTCTCTCTTATTGCTTTGCCTCAGACTTTCAATCAGAGCTGATGGCTGTAAAGATCCACACACTCATGGAAATCTAAATTATCTGGTGGAAGAGCCTCCCCTGTCTCTCCCTGCCCCATCTGATTGATATCATGATTACTGGAGAGTTTGCTGCATCCCACAGTTAGTGTGTATCATAAACTGGTCCAAAGGAGCTGATGTCACCCATCCAATTTTTCTTCCCATATTCAAAATCAAGCTCCCACTCCCTCTGTCAGCATCACCAATAGATCTATGACTTCTTACCAAATAACCATGTCACACCATATGTTGCAAAATTGTTCTGTTTTTTTCACCAGGTTAGTTTAAAATTCAGTGCTCAGTCTGAGCATAATCCAGCCAGGGTGAGAAACAGCAACAGACTGTTTTCTCTGCCTCACTTGGAGGCATTAACTCTTTGTCATATTGAGTCTGGGAATATTCATGCCTTTACCTCCACTATAGAAATGGAGCATCTGGACAGTGGGGTTACCCAAATCATTTTTGCATCCTTGTGTTTTCTTTGGGGGGGGGGAAATTAAGGAAAAGAACATACTATAGAAATACATCAGAATGGCTGAGCAGCAGTGATTTTTAAAAAGCCTGGTAGAACCTGTGAGCCAGAAGCTCCACATCTTGTCAGGGAAGTGTATCTCATTCTCAGAAGTCCAACTAATGGTAAATCATAACTACTCAAAAGTCATGAAATGGGGATAAAACAAACAAACAAAAAAAGCCTGAGTTCTGAAAAAATAAACAATGCATTATTTTTGTCTTCCATTTTGGGGGGGATTTTTTAAGGTTCATGCTTCAAAACTTTTACCTACAAACACTTGAAAGTATTTTAGAGAAAAGAATTGGAGATCCTTGCACAGTAGCCCCACCAGAGCTTAAGAAACATCACTACATATAAAAATCATGCAAGTTATGAAAGTTAGATAACCTCTATATGTAGAAACAATGTAACAAAACATTACTTTCTTTTTTTGTTACAAATTTATATCCTTGTCTTTGTGACCTACAGCCAGTGGAAATATTTCCTAGGAATAAAAATGAAAGGATTTTCTAATGTCTGCATCTGCCAACCACCAGAAAACACTGGTTTCTGGACTGTATTCTGCTGCTGAGTTCCCTGTATCACCATTGCAGTTTTGCAGGTTGTAACCAAAAGGCAGCAAGAAAGGAAATATTGAAATAAAGTTGATCCAATCCTTGATCAGTTGCAGAAATATTCAAAAGGTCTCTTCTTTCTCTTTTCAAGTGCTGAATTTGGACAGCACATTGAAGATGACCAGCATTATATTCTCTCTCATTCAGGTCCTCTCACACCAGACCAGCATTTACAGTTCTCATCTTCATGCTCACTACAGGTATTTTCTGGAAAGAAGCAGATTCTCCTGTTCAGAAAACACCTGCTGTCACTTCCTAACATTTTCCTTCTGCCAGATCTTAGTAATGAGATCTTAGGAGTTGCCTGGAGAATGGGAACAGGTTGGTAATATCAAGCAAAAAAACATCTAGCCTGTAATTGCATCTGTAAAGGAGTTTTTCTCCAGCTGCCTTCTGCTTTGGGTCTTGATCCCAAATCCATGGAAGGCAGTGAGGAGACTCCCACTGACTTTGGATCAGAACCTAAGAGACTTCTGTGAAAGGCATAATGAGAATATTTTGTATTCTACAGCTATTTGCCTTTGCAAAACTTACTCTGCTTGTGGTGCAGAACAAAAAGCAGTGCAAGAGATCCCTGACCTTGTGAACAGTCACCTCTGTGAGCAACCCCCTCCTGTGCCAGCCTTTCTGCAGTGGCTTTATTTGCCCAAGTCCTTGCATATACATTAAAGATTTATAATGGGACTGTTAAAGACAGCGAAGTTCTGTTTTTTTTTCTAATAGTCCCTTGATTTAAATTATGTGTGGAACAGAGGAAAGAGTAGTAAAAGAGGAATGAAAGCATAATAGAAGCATAAATAAAATTTGGGTTTTAAGTAGACAGAACATTTCTCATGAAGAATAGGGAGAATGTTTTGTGTAGTACTCCATGGCCTAGGATTTTATTTAAACTGCCCTTTAGACACCATTAAATCTCAAAATGCAGCCCAGTAAAGAAAACCAGCATGGGAATGTGTCTTTTTTTAAACTATTTACTACATATAAACCTCATAAACCTGAGATTTTTGTAAGAAAAAATAAGTACATAAAAATGAATCAGTGTGTCTGAAAGAAACAAAACCAAAAAGCCCCAATACATCAAGATGTGGAAAGGAAATGAAAACAGTGCATACATTCCACGAGAGAATTTCCTTCATCAGTACTTAGCATTGAAATATTTATTGTATTTAATGTAAAGGAAAAAGCAATGTGTCACCTGAATGGGTCCCAGCTGGATACACCTGTCTCTCCTGGCCAAAGCAGCAGCCAGGGGCAGGGGGATGTTTATGTGCTGCTTCATTTCAAACTTACTGAACAAGACTGGAACAACAAGCAGTCATGGGCACAGCTGATATTAATATTTGTTTCCAAAACTACCTTGTGACAACATGACAGACTTAAAATATCATTATCTAGCTGTTAGAAAGCACAATCCATGCAGAAACCATCACTGTCCATAAAAGCAAGTTGAATAACAGTAAAATACAGAGAGGACATTTTATACATAATTGTGTGCATCTGCCCACATGCACAGATGCAAACCTTGGGGTTCATCTCTGAGGTTTCCATCAGCTGTCCATTAAAAGGGCTACTAAAAAGGACTTGAGAGGCACTGGAACCCACAAAGAACACCTTTCTTTTGTTTGTTTGTTTGTTAGCATTTATCCACAGTGGCACCCCTGATCTTCCTCTCCTTAGCTTCCAGACCTGAACAAACTGTACCTCCCAAGTGCTGCTGCCTAACCCTGCCCACGGGTGAGGGAAACACCGATTAAATTCAACAGAGACTAAGCAAAAACAGGCAAAGTGAGTCAACAAAACAGCTTTCTTTTGGTCCTCTGCAGTTAGAATCTTGCTCTAAAAGTGATGTTGTTTTTGAGTGATGTTTAATCAGTCACTTGCTCATACACCTGAGCTGACTGGTAGGTTTTTGGGTTTTATTTTGGCTAGTGTGTGGTGTAGTATAAATGCAATGAGCATGGAACAAACTTCCTGTGATGTTTTCCCCAGGTTTCAAACACCTGGACTTGCTATATATGTAGTAGCTGAAACCTGTCAGCCTACAGATGACTTCCAAATCTGAAGGATCGGTCTCCCATTCATATGCAATAGAGTTACCATTGATATCATAGCAATCCGGTCCCAGGGATTCAAAATTAAAGTGTATATGTAAACATGCTGCCCTCAAAACCATTTCAATATGCTCCAGTGACTTCACTGGGTGGTCTGGTAACAGAGAACCTCATTGCATTCCGCTCACTTAAAATTCATAGAAGGTAAAGCTTAAAACTTAATTTGAAAGACTGACTGTATGAGGGAACCACCAGGGCAATCCACCTTGGCTGGGCTTCTTTATACAGTCTGTCATCTAATAGTTTGAATTTACCAGGTTTTCTGAGGTGGAGTGTGTTACTCTGCCTTAGCTGACAAGAGGTGACTCCTAAAGATGTGTTACCTCAGTGCTTGCTGTCTGGAAAAACATAACCCCACCTTAGTGGAAATAATGTTTGAATAAGAAGTTCAGCCCCCTACCTGCAGTGTGAGCAGTTATGTGTTCTGTGATGGTAACAACTGGAAGGCACCAACACGAGCCTTGCTAGAAACAGCCCGAGAGCAGCTTGGAAAGCTACTTTTTCAGGTGAATGAAGTAAGGAGATACTTTTAATCTCCAGGAAACACGAGCCTTTCTAGTGCACTTCAAAGCCTTGGCCAGCTGGAAGCAAACCCTGCTGCACAGCCTGCTTGGAAGCTGAGTCCAGCCCAGGGGTTGGAATAAATGAAATTGGCATCTAAAAGGAGGTTTTGTGGAGTCAACGCTTTCTAAGCAGAGGACAGAGAGGTTTGGCAAGGTTGGTGCATGTATTATTGAAGTTTTATGTCACAAAGGGGTAATCCCAGATCTAAGTCTGAGCCAGCTGAACTTGCAGTGATCTTGAAGCCCACCCTGCTCCTCTGGGTCTCTCAGGTGCTGCTGCTTGGCCCTGTGGCCTCAGTGTGGGGAGGCGAGTGTTAGAGACTGTCAGAGAACACACACATGCCAAAAAAAATGCCCCTCATCATTTTTGCACTAACCTGAGCTTTTCTGCAGTCCCTGCTACCCACCCACTAGAGATAAAGCTTTTGTGGGGACAGTTGTGAGTGAGTGAGGGGGGCAGTGCTGAGGAGGGGACTAACTCTGCTGGCTTCGTGTTCTTCAAACTGAAACCTTTCTGAAAGGAATCACTCAGAAATGGAAACCAGTGATTGTGGGCATCATACTCAGAACACTGCCTGGGGACACCAAAGGGCACAAATTCTTTGCTGATACCTTGATACAGTGCAGGAGAGCTCTCCAAGTGATTTTCACAGCAAGAAAAAGATTGCATTTTCTTCTTCACTTGCAGATCTCTATTTGTATCTTAAGCAAGTAACTACAAAACATCACAGCCTACAGCAGGTTGTTTTTTTTTTTTCAATAATAGCAGAGAAGGCCACAACACTGGCACTTCTAGCAGAATTTTGTCTGTTTGGTTTGGTAAGAATGGGATACTCTGTACAAACAAAGCCTTGTTGCCTTATTTGTGTAGGGATCAGAACTGTTTTCTTTAGCTTTCTTTTCTTTTCCAGCAATTCATTCCTCTAATCCCCTCATGCTCCTACATTAAAACCTTTGGATGTATTGAGAGGTCACTTTCTGCAAGTGATGTTCTGTACAAATCATTCTCCTGTTGTGTTGCCACCACACTAAAATAGAATTCCAAGGAAATATTCCTCACCCCAAATTCCTGTCTCAGTCAGAGTTGTCATCCTAGAGGCAGAGAAGCCCTAGGAAACCCTCAAGGGACTTTGCCATCACGGTTTTTCTGGGCAAAAATCAAGGACAATAACCAGAACAACTTAGTATTTTAAATATATTTTCTGCAAGAACCTGACTTTGCCTTTAAACAGATAATCTTGGGGAAATAAAGAAAAGCCTGTGTTTTTCAAAAAAGGTTAAAAATATTTAGTATTTTGCCTTTTTATTTGAAAAATCATCTTTTTTAGTAGATGCCCAACACTAGAGTTTTTTTGTTAAAGCCTTTTTGTGTAGGTCTCGTATAAGCTGAAAAATGAGTAATTTGAATGTTTCTACATAGTTGAAAAATTTATGTCCCACTGACCCAGTGGGTCTCACTGTAGCAGAGCAAAGCCAGGACTGGCCTCAACCTGGTGCCACCAAGATGCCCAGTTCTCCAGAGAGAAAGGGGCTGTGTGGGCAGCAGTTCCACTCAAGCACCAAACCAGAGCTGCAGCTCCTCTGCTCTCACATTTTCCTCACCATCTTTTTCCTCTCTTTTCCTTCAATATATGATTCAACAGTGTGTCACCCATTAATTATCTGGAAATTTTTATATGTTTGATGAAGAAAGATAAAGTTCCTCCACCAACTCTATTCAGTTCACTAGGCTTCCTAAAAGCAGGATTTTTGAACAGCAGGAGGATCTGCCATTGCATGCAAACATCAATTTTATTAAGCCTAGTAGCACTTTCCTGAAATATCTGGAAGTTCTACTCCATGGAGAAAGTCAGCACTTTGTAGAGTGTTTTATGCCATAAAGCAGAGTAGTCACCATGAGGGGAAAATAAGAGTACCTGTTCCTGCAACATTTTCTGAGTGATTAGACTAAATTTCAACCTTTCCTGCACACAATCTATCTTTTAATATCCCACCTTACTTCACAGCAGCAAACAACATCTACATTTTTGTTTTTCTTTCATTATTGATGCATTTCTCTTTAAAACAATGGATTCTTGCAAAATGTATCTCTAAGGGAGATAAGAAAGCAAGAGCAGCTGCAAACAAGGCTTTGGAAGGCTGTGCCAGTTCTCCCAGGTGCAGCACCATGTCACTGCTGCTATTAAACATATTCATCACCTTGAAAGCTAAAGCAAAGAGAATTTTAAAACAAGAAACAAAATTAGAAGACCAAGCATGCAAGGGTGAGGAAAGCCAGAGCAGATTCAGTACTTACTAGGATAAGTGAAATCAAAATTAGGCTCTTAATCATGATCTCAGTGTTCTTCCCAGTATTTTTATTATTCTGAAATAAAAATCAGTAAATGCTCTTAACCACAACCTTATGTCAGAGGGAAAGGGAGGACAGCCAACTTTCTACAGTTTTCTGGCTTTTCTCATATAACATATAGATTAACTATTGCATCTTTTTTTCCACTTGATCTCATGGCAAGATTATCTTAATGAGTTTTCCTCCTATGATTTGAAGAGCTGAATGCAAGGAATAAATTCTATTTCTAAAGAGATTTTTCTGGACAAAAAAAATAAATAAATAGTTTTCTATTCTTAGCTTCTTCTGGTTGCATTAGCACTTTTTCTTCCACACAGCTCTGGCTAATACAAACTTGTATTTTATTAACATGTCATTCAACAAGCCCATAAAGAACTTGGAATGCACGTTATTAAATAACTAGTGAAGTTCTTGTAAAAGCAAATTTAGCAAGTGAAATGTGTTTGACTGAATAACAGCCACACCTTCAACATAGCAAAGAGAATTCTACAAATCTTTTTTAGATGCTCAGGTCTCAGTAACTTTCTGAGAAGCCACTGCTTTAAAACATGACACCAGCATGAACACAGAAGATAAAATCTGGGGTAATTTCTGTGCAATCCTTCCCAAATACACAGCATTTGCTTGTCCAGCAGAACCACTACAGGGACTCTGAAAGGGTGCTGCTAAAATCACTTCTCTGTGAAGTCCTTGCTGGTTACTGCTTAGAAAATGAATTTGGGAAGGAATAAACAAACTTCCACCAAATTACAAAAAAAAGGGGGGTGAAGAAATAATTTCCAGCTGCTGGAACTAAAGAAGGTGAAGAAGTGCAAGTGCATGCAGAGGAGAAAACCACAGTTCTCCTGTGCTAAGAGGAAGGAATGACAAGCAAAAGGCACTCAGGAAAATACTTCTGTGTGAGGAAAGATTTGTACATGATCAGCCTCTGTTTGCTGAATAGTGGTTGCTGAAATAATCCCATGGTAGCTGATGTTGTTTTCCCTACTTGAGTGGCATAGCAATAACAAATACATTTATTATTCATTAAATGGCACCAAAGTACTTGAAAATGCCTCAGCATTTCCAAACAGTGCTCAAATTGCAGCAATACAACACTTCTCACCTAATTTGACATATTAACAGCTAAATATTACAGTTTGCAGCTTAAACTTGGAGTGCTGGAAGGTGGGGGTAATTTTCTTCACTGTGTGTTCTAGATAAGGTGTGAGAGATGGAATTGGCAGAAGAGCACAGGAGCAAATATTTCTAGATAGAATGGAAAAAATGGAGAATCACTTGAGTAGCCAGAATCAAATTCTTAAAAAGAAGCTTTTCTCTAAGAAAAAAAAAAAAAAAAAAAAAAAAAAAAAAAAAAAAAGAAGAAACAATTAAAAGATGGGGTTTTAACTTGTACACAGCTCAGTTCTCCCATATTTTAAAAGAGAATTAATAAAATTCACCAAGCTCATAGGGTGTGAAATGAGGAACAGGACATTTCCAAAGTAAAGGCAGATCCATAGATAGATGCTCTAGTAAGTGTCTGTATTATTTTGTCTGAGGGGTTGTTTTGGCTTTTTTATACAAACAGAAAAAATAATAAAAGGAGGGATTAAGAAGATTTGCTGTTGTGGTTTTCTCGACTTGCTGTTTGGAAACAAGTCTTCACATTGCTGCCTTAGGTGGCCACAGGGTCCCAGCCTCCATCTGCATGATGGAGAGCTCTGCATAGTGTTTTCCTGACTGCCACTGCATGCCAGAGCAGGTAGATGATTTATGGACTTTGTTGTTTATGAAGGTAAATGAGGACAGAACTATGCCCAGTCCACTGTGTCTCAAATAATTCCTTGAGGTTATAAAATCTGCACAGCACTGCCTTATCATAGGTTTATGCCAGCACAAAAATCAAAATAACAGGGAGAGAACTACTGAAGCACAATGCATGGGGGATGTATCAAAGCATATAGCGCTGTGGGAGAGGAATTTATCTACAGCTGAACCGTATCAGTCACGGAGAAGAGCCACACTTTGTCCCCAGTGAATGCTCAGAGCTTCCAGTCACACACTCCTGGATTGTACTATTGTCACCAAGGGCAGCATTTGGCAAACTGGATCTACAAACAGAGTCCTGCAAAGTTTAGGGTGTAAGTCAGTGAATCTAAACAGTTTTTCTTCTTAAAAGGTTAGTACATGAAACACCTACCAGCAGTTACCAATGTTGTGCCCTGTTAAATACAAAGAGATCGATTGTTCTTTGATCTAAAAACAGGCTGCAATGCCATGAACAATAGAAGTGGGATGGTCTTTAGGCAGCATGGAAATTACTGCTGCCAGTCTTAAAGAGTCCAGAGACACTTATAGGCACGATCCCACATTATTGAAGCTGGCAGTAACATCTCACCAAGATGCAAAATAAGGCTGAAAATGAACATAAAAGTCCATTGGTATTGTTATTTACTGCATGTCTCCCAAAGAGGAATATGGAACTGCAGGTACCCATAGGGTGTATCCCAGAGGGCTGCCTGTGTTGTCTCCAAGTCCTGACAGTGACAGAACTGCCATTCATGAAACCCAGCACATCTTAGGAGCTAAGGCTTAAATGCAAGGAGTTCTCTTTTTGATACCTTAACTCTTGCTTTCATAGTAATAAGGTCAGACCTTGAAAACTGAGCTGCTATTTGGGACAAATGCTACTGAAGTGGTTAAATGAGGCTGTGATCTCAGGAAGTGTGGGACAGCGTTTACTATTCAGTTATAAAATGGAAAAGTCCAATATTTTTAAATACTCTTGAAAAGACCCTCCATTAGGAGGAAAAGCCTTCCAAACTGAGATTTCTGTCTACTTTGCCCAAGTCCACAGTTCTTTAGTGTTTCTGTAAGCAGTAATGCTTTTGTCCTGCAAGACAAATACCCATTGATTGGAGTTTCTAATGCCTGCTAGGTCAGGCTTGCTATATATTTGCTTAATTAATTTCTCTGACCTTCCTTCCATTTAATACTCAGGATGACAAAATTCCATTTTAACAGCTGTGTGGGAGCACTTACGATGTCAAAGACTTTGTATTAATTTACTAAGCAATTTATTTTGAGCCATTTAAAAAAAAATGCCTGGTCAGCATAGATTTATGATTTTTTTCAGCTCAATCTAATATCATGTGTCATATGGATTTAAATTAATGCAAACACATTGACCTACAGGAATGAGATGGCTACTGTGTATTGAGATGTGAGGAAAAGATCTGAATCCCAGGGAGAATTTCAGATAAAAGCATTAATTTTTACAGTTGGAAAGTTCCTTCCTACTTGTAACTAGCAAGGCTTCAATTTTCTGCCTCAACATTCAATAGCAGAGATGGAGACTGGAAAGAGCAAGTACCACATCCAGTACATAAACTGCAATGGACAGGGTATCCCAGGTGCCTTCCAGCAGAGAAACCAAATGCTTAGAGCACACAATTCAGTAGGACAGTATTAGCACATTAGTATTAGACAGTATCTATGTTAGAAGTCAAAGACATCGGAATAGATTGGCTCTTAAATGCCACTAGGAGCCATTCTCATTAAGGTCTACAAGAATTGAGTAACCTAAACACAATTAGGTATCTTGGCCTTACTGCTTTACTTCTCAGGGCTGCCTTAGGTACATATTCAAAGTTAAGCATGTGCTTAAACCCTTAGGTGAAAACTACATTCAGGTAAGTAACCTAAAATTACAATATCAGCCTAACTCTTGTGTACTTGCAAATCAGATTTATTTTGACAACAGGTTAGCATGAGACATGGCTGAAAGAGAGCCTAGAGCTAGATGGATTGTGTGATTTCACGTTCTGCAATTAAAATACAAAGCCCAGAGACACTGCCTTTCAAATGTGTTGTGTTCAAGTTCTGCCAGGACTCTGTTCTCTGCACCCATGCCAGTGAACTGGAGCAATTGCCTTACTACTACATAGAAAATTATCTATTAAGACAATAATTTATTTAGTCTGCTTAAAGAAGGGGGGATAAAACACTGGGCTGGTATTTCCATGATGATTATGCTGTTATGATTATTTTTTTTTAATTACCATTGAGCAACCTGCACTGCATCCAGCTTCCAGACACTTCAGAAGTGCCCTTCTCATTCTCTGGCTGGAGAACAAAAGCCTTCATTCTAGACAAGAGTAGGATAAATAATATTGCCATTCTAGGACACTATGTAAAACTATTTTCCCTAGAATCTCTCATGCACAGGCAGAGGAAGCAGAGTTTTGATTTTACTGTCTCATCTTACAGGAGGGATACTAACTTTTTTTTCCCAGTCTCTGAGAAATGAAATATAAGCTGACCATGCATCAGAACAGATGGAGCCCCAGGTCTGAAGATCCCACACAGGAGCAATTCTTGTCTCCATCCTTCTATAACTCAATGCACTATTTACCAGGATAGAATTGGACATCACCCTACTGAGCTGGAATAAATGGTTATTTCCACCTGTCCATCCAACCATCCATCACTCTCCCCTCTCTGCTAGACCCCTGCAGTTTGCCAGTGTAACTCCCAGACCTGCTCTGGGTTATTAAGGGAGCAATTTTTAAACACTTTTGACAGATGTGAAACAACAAAGATAATTATGCCAGAGATTTGGCATTGGGGCAGGGGGAGAGGAAAGAAAGAGCAGCTGGGCACAATGCCCTCAACTCCACTTGTCTTTCCACTCCTACCTCTTTCCAGCTGCTGAACTTTATATAACCACTGGAAAAGTCTCCTTCAACTCACAAAGGCTCCAGATCTATCTCTATTGTCCCTCTATTGGTATCAGTGGGGCAGAGGCAGCTGACTGTACCAAGTGACAGTACCTGACTTGTGGAAACCCACATGAATTCCAAGCTGCCTGACCCAAATAAGCAGCCAAAATTAACTGCAACCCATCCTGGTGCAATGGTATAACACTATGCTGTGTTCAATCCTTAATAGAAACAGTCTTCAGAAGCTATTTTCATGAATTAAGAACAGCTGGACCCTTTAGCACATGGTTACCACCATCTACTTTTTATGTACTTAAATTGCAATTATGGACAGAAAAAAAAATGTTCATTATCTATTGACCTCTTTTTACTCAAGTGAATTAAGTCTACTTCTCATCTGCATTCAAAGCCCAGCTGCTTCCTGGCTGAAGCAGATTCTGTGGGCTTTTTATATCCAGTAGCAATGCAGCAATGCCATATGTAAGGCCAGGGTGTGGAGGGGGAGCTGGGATGTCTCCTGGCTCCTGAATTATCAGGCTGTTCCAAGTTCCAGTGCAGAATCATTCCCAGGATGGTGATTCATGAAGTAGCAAAGAACCTAGATCCAGTTTCCAGGCTAAGTTTTCAGGGTTAGAAAAGCAATCTTGCTTCTCAAGGTGAAAAACAAAAGGGAAAGAAAGATAGTTTTTAGAGTCACTTTCTGTAACACAGAAGATCTCCAAGATTTTATTTATCCAACGGTCTGGGGACAGAGTAAAAAGGGTGAATGGATAGTAAGGAAATTTTCCTAACCATGTATAAATAACAAGCCACCACACTTCACTGAAGAAGCAAAATTTGCAGGAGGAACAAGTTACTACTCTTTGAAGTGCTTCTGACTTCAGTGACTGAAGTGTCTTCATACATCACCTCAACAACCAGCAAACCACATCAGAAATTCAGGGCAACACACGAGAGCTAAACAGAAAAAGGTGGAGAGGGGTCCCTGCAGCCTGAACCAGCAGATACACACACCAGAGTGATGTGTAAGGATGTCCCCAGTTTCTCCAAAGCATCTGCACTGATTCCTGACTACCCTGTCATTGCATGGACAGGTATGCACAGCCTGGCAACACTTCACCAGCAGACTGCTAATACAGTTCCAAGGTTATATTTGTAGGAAACCAGGCAACTGCTTTCATTGGTACCCACTGCAGTGGGTCACCAACAGAACAAACAAGCCCCAGTGTAGCATTCTGGAAGTTCCTCCACAAGCTCAGAGCAGTTTTAAACTGGGACCAAACAGCCTATCAGGTCTTCTGTGAAGACCTGTTACTTTAAACTACACCTTCAGTAGATGCCAAAGGAGTAACCTGAACACTTTGTGGCCAAGCATAGGCTTTCATGCTGCTCCTATAATATGTAACCACGTCATACTAAGAAATGCATATCTGGCTATATTGAATATCAGATAGCTGCTGGCACTTATTTTTCAAAGTCAAAACTCTGCTTGGACTTCCCTTTGAGAAAATGAGGGGTTTATTAGTTGGCAGAGAAGGGGAGGTGATACCAAGGGGAATTTGGCTTGAGAATGCAGTGTTCCAGTTAGAGCATCCTTTCTGTCAGAAAGGCATTCCTCAGAGAGAAAGCTCAGCAGGATTTCCTGAGGTTGCTTAGCTTTCAGACCTGGTTTTATGGGGGCCTTGGAAGATACTGTGATGGTGCCTTCAGACACATGGACCCAGCCAGCAATGCACAAACACCACTGTCTTTCTCCTTGCATGGTCAGCAGTGAGTCAGTGTGTGGCACTTGCAAAGGGAAAAAAATAAATAGTTGAGGGGGAAGAGGGCTGAGGTTTGTGCTCATTTCTGCATAATACAGGAAATGTCAAGTGTGGGCTGACAGTCTGTATGGCCCACAGATTTCATAGAGCTGTCTTGGAAGCACAAACTTTAATCAGCTTGAATACCACATTGGGTCTCACTCTCCTCAGACCTGACCACCCAGATGTCCACAGACATAATGCTACCCATGACTGTCCTGCTCAAGAGGGACAGTTGTCAGGCATTTCAGTTTAGTCAGCCCAGACATACTGGGTTAAAATTAAGCAATCAGTTTCTAGCTGCCCTCAGTTTGTCTGGTTGAAGTCAATGCAGCTTTTATGAGGCATTTTATTAGGAAAATAATTTCTCTAGAAAACAACAGTGCAGCCTTTATGAAACTAATTTAGTTCAAGGGTGCTCACAGTCAAGTAAATGCAAGCCAAACATTATTCTCTGCTAGGGAAAAGTCATTCAAAGAAAGGTACCCAGCAACGTGCAAACCATATTTTAACTTGCCCATAAAGTGCTGTTTTCTAGCTTAGGGCTGTATATCTCTCTGCTTTTGAATGGTTTGCAGTTGTCATGTTCATTCAACCCAGGAAAGATACCCTGGACAGCTCTACCCTCTGAGCCCCATTATTCACTCAGGGTATCACTCCAGGGCTGATGACCTTGGTGACACCACATGCATCAAGCTGTTTGGGAGCAGCTTCTCCAACCTCCTGCCTGCACTCTGTCTTCTGCAGCAACCAGCTAACACACCTTTCCTGCTTGGAAACTTGGTGTATTTCTAAGAACTAAATTTTATGGCCGTCTCAGGCTCCTTTCTGTTCCTGCCCCCCTCATGTAAATGGAGGGAGACACTTAAGTAAATCTCAATTTGCAAAGTTCAGTTTGAAGAGGAGGCTTAAACAGGAAGCCCAGCACAGTCAAGCACTGATTTGACTTATGGACTGTGGGGCAGTGTTGAAGGTTTCTGTTATTAAAGGAGATTGCTTCTATCATTATTCTAGTTCTTAACTGTGACTTCCAGTTTACTCAGAAAGAAAAAAAAAAAAAAAGATGCTATAGGATTTTATTTGCCTTCCCTTAGAAGTGTTAACTCTTAAACTCTGTTAAAATAGAGGTCTGTCCATCCCTGTTACAGGTGACTCAAAAAATCCTGCTTTAAATAGCCAGCTGGAAGCAAAACAAGGCTCTGTCCTACCATAGACAACTCCTATGGCCTGTATTAGCTCCCACTGCACCCCAGGCTGTGCACACAGATCTCATTTTCATGTCAGTACAGAACAATAAAACCCCACAAAATAAAATGACCAGGGAGGTTGCGTGAAGAGGAAACCATTTTCCCTCAGCCACTGCAACCAAGTAATTCTTTGTGTTAATCTTTAGTGACAGTGGAGAAAAATCAAAGGCTTTGCCATTTCTATGCATCAGCAACGCTGCAAAGCTGATGAAAACCAGTTGTCTTTGTTCACCTTCTAAGAAAAGACCTATGCTGAACCACAATGAAGTTATAAAGGCTCTTTCCTCTATTTCCTTTTCCCCTTCCCCAGTCAAAACTCTGCTTTAAGAAACCTGACTGTTGCTGGCACAGGAGCAGGAGCAGCTTCTGAACCCAGCACTGATGGAATAACACTGGGCAGAACTGCAGCTGAGCACAAGAAAAACAAGTGCTGTTTGGAAGATGAATGTTCTGTCTTTCCAGATGCTCCCAGACTTGGCTGTGGGCACATCAAACCTATGGGAGATCTGGAGTCATTCCTCACCATAGCACACAGCAGTAGGACCATTTAGAAGACCTTGAAGGCAAAACAATCCAAGGAGGAAAGAACATTTAGTCCTAAAAATCCCCAACAACTTCAGATCTGCTTTTGTGCATATGTAAAATGCATCTGAGCAAAGGCTAGTCCTGTAATGAGGTAAGACTGCAGTGCAGATACCTCCTATGCTAACCCAAATCTTAACACAGAAGGACACCAAACAAGGCAGGGAAATCTAGTTAATCCTAATGGCATCACCATATCTTGCTCCCTGCGTGGTTTTAAAGCTCATTGGCTGGGTGCTCCATACTGATTAAGTGTCTGGAGAGAGGGTGTTCAAAGGTAATTCAATCTTTTTCAGGACACAAGGATCTGGGGATGTAATTTCTACCTGTTAGATGTGCACGTGTTCCTGGCCCCAAGTCAGGCACCCTGCACCACAGCCAGTCTCCATTGCCTGCACTTCCAATTAACTAAGTCTCCAAGAGCACAGACATGAAATGAGCCTGTGACAATAAATAAACAAATACCAGTCAGGAGGCAGGCAGAGAGACCCACTGGGACACATCCTCACCTTATTATTCATAGTTCCCTTTCATGCATGAAAAACTTTTGAGGAATCTCATTATTGTGCTGATTTGTAAATGTAAAAACACAGAGTTAACCTAGAAGCAGAGATCAGTGCCTGGTTTTTAAAGTGTTAGGGCTATATTACTTTAAGGTACACACAGATACGGAAGCTGAAATTGGATCAGACCTTTCATTTCTTCTCCTTTTTAATGGAGAGTTTCCAGGAGTCAGCCTGAAATCATCAGTAATCAATAAATAAGAGCATCAGAAACCTGTTGTTGGATCAGACCAGTGTCAAGAGTTGATGCTCATTAGGGGTATCATGCAAGCCTGGTCATACTGGCAGCCTGTCCTCCGACATGCACAACTGTTGTGTTAGGGAAGTTAGAGGGAACACCCTGCTTGGTGCTTTCTGTGGCTATTTAAGGACCTGTTGACCATAACTCACCCAAATCCTTTTGAGCTTACTGGTACTGTCTTCACAGCTTCCCACAGTAGCAAGTTCCAGAAAGTCCCTACCTGCTGAATAAGAAGTACTCTCCTCCCCAGTTTCAAGCTGATTTTCCATTCCATCCAATGTTCAAGATTTTCTTTTTCGAAAACTGTTGAATTTTTATTTTCTTTTTAATTAGGAGGAAATAACTTTCCCACCCATCTGATCTGTGAGATTTTGTATAACTCAAACATATTATTCCTGAAACACCTTTTTTTTCCCCCAAACTGAAGTGTCCCATCTCCTTCAGGTACTTGTAGAGCAATTCATCACCTGTATGACCATTTTAGCTGTTCTAAAGAAAACTCCCTAACAGAAGGTGTATCTTCCTCAAGCCCTCCAACTTGCTTTCCAATTACAGTGATCTTAGCACACTGGAAACCAAAATAAGTGGATAGAAGGAAAAAAAATAACAACACAACAACCAGCATTTCAGCTCAGGACATTCAAGCACAATCAGGAATTGGTGTGATCTCTGCAAAGGAGAGAAGACTTTCCAAACTGCTGAGTCAGTTCAGGCAAGCCCTCATCATCTCCTGTACATTAGGTTCACTTCAAAATGTTCCTTGTGGCTAATGGTGCATTAATAAGGTATTGGCTGTCAGGTGCTGTGCCAGGAACATGGTCTTTTATAAATTGAACATGTACAAAGGTTCTGGCAGTCTGAATCCAAATGACCCACTGACAAGCCACTGATCCAGCTGAAGATGTGGAGATGGAATGTAATTGCACACAGTCTTTTTAATCAAAGACTACACTTCCAATAACCTGCTGCAGTGAAAAAAAATAACAACATCAAGCTGTAATACATGGCTGGAATCAAAGTTCCTTTCAATACAGTCTTAATTAAAGTGTGGCTCTGACTACAAGTTTTATAGAATAGTCAATGAGCTTCCATCTGGGGAAAGGACCTTTCCTGATGTGATGAAACAGCTGCACGTGTACTTAGAGTATAATCAGGAAGAAAAGCATGTAGAAACACAGGTAAAACTCAGGCCAGGGGCTGCACCTGGTAATGCTATCAATACAGATGGGGATGGAAGGGA